>NW_016867843.1:0-1242 GCF_001698545.2 Rhinopithecus bieti | reverse complement strand
TTTTTTTGTGATGGAGTCTTGCTCTGTTGCCGAGGTTGGAGTGCAGTGGCATGACCTTGGCTCACTGCAATCTCTGACTCCCTGGTTCAAGTGATTGTCCTACCTCAGCATCCCAAGTAGTTGGGATTACAGGCATGCACCACCACACCCAGCTAATTTTGTATTTTCAGTAGAGATGGGGTTTCCCCATGTTGATCAGTATGGTCTTGATCTTCTGACCTCGTGGTCCACCTGCATTGGCCTCCCAAAGTGCTGGGATTACAGGCATGAGCCACCACACCTAGCCAAGATTTTTTTTTTTTTTTTTTTTTTTTCTGGAGACAGAGCCTCACTCTGTTACCCAGGATAGAGTACAGTGGCACGATCTTCGCTCACTGCAAGCTCCGCCTCCTGGGTTCACATCATTTTCCTGCCTCAGCCTCCTGAGTAGCTAGGACTACAGCCATCCGCCACCATGTCCGGCTAATTTTTTGTATTTTTAGTAAGGACAGGGTTTCAGTGTATTAGCCAGGATAGTCTTGATCTCCTGACCTCGTGATCCACCACCTCGGTCTCCCAAAGTGCTGGGTTTATAGGCATGAGCCACCGTGCCTGGCCCTGATGGAGATTTTTACTACAGCTTTGATTTCATTACTTAATGTTCTACTTAGTTTTTTAATTTCTTCATGGTTGAATATTGGTAGATTGTATGTTGTCTGGAGCCATGAGGCCCGGAATTAGCCGACCTCTGTTGCTTGATCTCCGCAAAGCGGAGACAACACGGCACATTTCCGGGTTCTTTATTGCGGACCCTTCCCGCACGCGCCGAAGTTTTTCCCGCGCGCGCCTAAACTGTTCCCGTGCGCGCCAACCTTTCCCGCGTGGGCACAAACATTTTCCCGCCCAGGAAGATATGCAGCCTAGGGCGCAGGCGCGATCCCGCACCCGGGAAAAGTACAAACCCACGGCGCATGCGCGATTGTAATTTGAGTAAGCCCAGCCTCCTGTCACCGCCCTGGCCCAACCTCTTCCTCTGCCAGCCTATATAAGGCATGACCCTACATTCAATAAACGAGACTTGATCAGGCTATTTGTCTTGTCTCCATTTCTCGTGTTTTCTTGTCTCCTCCATTCCCACTCCCCCTTCCAGGGCCCGTTTGACTGTCCTGCGGGTCGGGACACCTGGCGTCCGAACAGGGACCTGGACACGGCAGGGGGAAAAAGTGAGGAAGAAGGCACTAAAGTCGGCCGAAAGTGAAAGTG
>NW_016867842.1:0-1384 GCF_001698545.2 Rhinopithecus bieti | reverse complement strand
GAAGGAAAATTTGGAAGGTAAAAACCAGTAGGACTTGCTGATGGATGGAATATTGGAGGGGAGAGGTAGATTATCAGGGATGTATCTTTATTTGCTTATACAAGATAGATTCAGTTGCAATGAAATTGTTAATTGAAATTGATTTTAAATAATGGCATGACCTAAAGTTATGCAAACATTTGCCTTAGATAAAACACCAAGTTTTCAAAGTTTAGCTGGGTGGATGGCATGGCTTTATTTCCTATTGCTTGGTATTTCCAATTCTTGTTGAAAAAAAGGTTTTCTTTTCTCAAAGGCTTATTTCAGTGGAAGCCCATCTGCAAAATCTGTTATAAATTTAAATTTGAAAATGACTACAAGTGCCATTGACACGTTGGATTTCTTTTTTTGCGAGTGACCTAAGGCCACCTGTCGCGGGAGCTGGGGGCTGCCTTCTGAAGCCTGCGCATCTGCACCGCGAGCTCGGGCCTGGAAGTCAGACTCCGGGGCTGTGCGGCAGCGCGAGGCCTGCAGTGCTAAGCACCGGGTCGCTTGGGGCCTCCCAGGGGGTGTGTCTCCTGCCTCTTCAACCTGGCAGGGGCTGTTCAAGTGGACCCGAAAAGCAGCGATTTGCAGAGTGGAGGGCTGGTGCTTTGAAAGAGAGGCGGAGGGGAGAGAGGGATTTCCCCATTCCCTGTGCACTGGGCCAATGCCCTCGGTTTCTCCTTTTCTCGGCCCGCGAGCCCCCTAACCGGCTGGAACCGTTATGCAGTAGAGAGGGCTGGGTCCCTTTAAGACCCCCCCACCCCCTCCGCCACCGCGCTGCGCCTTGGGTTCTGACGCCATCCTGAGGCGCCAGGCGTGGGCTGGCACCGGCGTGCTGGGCTGGCTGGCGGTTGAGACCGCGGCGATACTGGGAGGGGTAGGTGAGGGTCGCGAGGCTGCCTGAGCTTCTGAGTGAGCATGGCGCTTTTGGAACGTGGGACGGGCTACCTGCTGCGCCAGGAGCTGGGCGCGGCGGCACCGCTACCGGCTGCCCTCTGGTTGGGAAGTTACTGCAAAGTCCACCCAGCCTTTTCGAGGTGAGGACGCCCTGCCCGGCTGGGCGGGTGGTGAATCCGGGACCCGCGGGCGCACAGCTGGGTTGAGGCGGGGCCTTGGCAAGTTTTGTTGCGCGAGGCGTGGTGGGTGTGGGGGGTGCACTGCCGGGGCCTGAATTCCCTGAGCTCCATTCCCCTGCGGCTGCCGCCGGCAGCCCACCTCTGGTGCGCGCTGGGGAAGAAACTCGCTGGCGGGTGTTCTGTGGCATCGCAGGCGGTGGAGGGACGGAGCAGCTTTGGGGGCACGTCCTCCTGTATCCCGTAGAGGACACTGACCCCGGACCCCGCCTTTGAGGCCAGAAATC
>NW_016867841.1:0-1382 GCF_001698545.2 Rhinopithecus bieti | reverse complement strand
GCATCTTCATGAGTTGCAAACTCGACATCTGCTTCACCACTCTGCCATCAGGACCAATTTCAATGTGTACTCTCTCAGGATTGAGCAGTGAAAAAAACTACAACACAAGGCATTTCCAAGAGTTAAATCAACTTTCTAATGTTACAAAATAAAACCAAAATTTCTAACATAGTGCTCACTTTATAGAATAAGGCTCAGACTTTTACTGCCATACTGAAATATTGACTTGTGAGTTCATCTTACACTTACATTATAAATGTCATTCTCAGGAGCTCTGTAAGGTAATCCATGCATGTCTCATTGTCAGTAGCTCTGTAATGTAATCCACGCATGCGTACAGTGTCCTGTTGTGCTCTGGAAAGTAGAGCCACCATCCCTGTATCTGTGATCAGACATTCCTGAAAACAGTAATTGAGGTCCAGATGAACTAACAGTGTAAGCATCCTTCAACAGAGAAATTCCATTTTACCTTACCTCTTCCAAATCTAACCCAAATCCATAGCCATCATTATAGCCATTGTAATCGTCCTAGCCTCCATACCCTGAAAGACAAAGTACAATCAATCAAATAAAACACCAAGACAAAGGAACACACTACTTGCCGAACCTTGCAAATCCTCACATACCTCCACCATAACCATCACGCCTCATCCTCTCAAAGCCAGCTCTTCTGCCAGTGCTGTTATACCTTCTTCCCCATTTTGAATTTTGCAGTCTGGAAAAAAAAACAACCGTTAATACAGAATTTAAAACCTAAAACCACCTCTGGGTGACACAAATGAAATGTCTATTCCATGTCCCCACTACAAATTATGTAACTTGTGAAGCCTATTGTGGGGAAAAGACAGATCAGACTATTACTGTGTCTATATAGAAAGAGGTAGACATAAGAGACTCCATTTTGTTCTGTATTTGAGATGCTGTTAATCTGTGACCCCACCCCACCCCTGTCCTTGCAAGACATGTGCTGTGGTGACTCAAGGTTTAATGGATTTTGGGCTGTGCAGGATGTGCTTTGTTAAACAAGTGCCTGAAGGCAGCTTGCTGGTTAAAAGTAATCCCCATTCTCTTAATCTCACGTACCCAGGGACACATACACTGGAAAGGTCACAGGGACCTCTGCCTAGGAAAGCTAGGTATTGTCCAAGGTTTCTCCCTATATGATAGTCTGAAATACGGCCTTGTGGGAAGGGAAAGACCTAATCGTCCCCAGCCTGACACCCGGGGGACACCCATGAAGGGTCTGTGCTGAGGAGGACTAGTATAAGAGGAAAGAAAGCCTCTTGGCAGTTGAGATAGAGAAAAGCATCTGTCTCCTGCCCATCTCTGGGCAATGGAACATCTCGGTGATTGTGTGTTGTTTAGTGAGAAAGGAGAAAACC
>NW_016867840.1:0-1179 GCF_001698545.2 Rhinopithecus bieti | reverse complement strand
CAAAAGTAATATTGCGAGAAACCAAAAGAAGCTTGGAATAGGGCAATTGAGGGATGAGAATTGTCTCTGAATTAGCAGGAATCTTCAGAATAAGGAGAGAAGATGATTTATTCATGATTGCCTGTGTGCATTCATCACTGATGACTTTTTTCCATGAAAATCTGCTCTAATGAGGCTAATAAAAAAAAGCTCAAATATCTTTACTCATGATTCAGTGTGGTTGTTTAAAAGCACATATGACTTTTACGAATTGATTGAAGGTTTTGGTCTCTTTCTAAATATCTGGCATGGTGTCTGCGGGTGTCCTGCCAGTGGTGGTTTGTTTTTGGAGCTGTGGTTGGGCAGTAGGGGGTGGCTGTGCACTGACATGTGGTGTATGGTGATTGAAAACAGGGTTTCTCCATGACAGTACTATAGACATTTTGGACTGTCCTGTGCATTATAGAATGTTTAGCAGCATCCCTAGCCTCTGCCCACCGGATGCCAGCAGCATCCCCCACATCTCAGTTGTGACCATCAAAATGTCTCTATAATTTGCCTAATGTCCCCTGGGGAAAGAATCACCCCACTCTCACTCTGTTGAGAACCGCTGATGTAACCCCTTGAAATATAGTATGTAGAGAGGCATAGACTTCAAAGTATTGATGTGGGTTTCCCCAATTATTTCTTATCCCTCAGTGCTATGATGCATATCTTTATTTGTGTGTTTCTAAAATCTTTCTAGTAAGTTGGACAATGATGGAGAGACATGTTTTCCATTGAGCCATGACCTCATCAGGCAGGCTAAATTTGAGCCATGGTCTGGAAGGACCATTTACTCTGGTCACATGTTGACATTCTGATGTGGTGACACCTGCCCCCCATCCCTGCAACCATCCAGAAGAAACAGAGAAATGAAATAGCCTCATAACACCAACTTGTGCTCGCCCTTGAATTAAATGTAAATTATGATCTGCCTTAGTTTTAAAAAAAATGGATCTCATTTAAATGCACAGCTTATGTCTTATATACATAGTTATGTCTTATGCACAGCTAATATCTTATGCACAGCTTATGTCTTATGCACATGGTTCTGGGCAGCCAGTTCACATTTTATAGTAAGGTAGGCTGAATTTATATGGGCATGCTATTCTGAATGTTGTACTAAGGGTGATTCAGAAAGGGTAATGGAGAACCATT
>NW_016867839.1:0-1183 GCF_001698545.2 Rhinopithecus bieti | reverse complement strand
GCGCCGCCACTGCGCAGCCTCCCGCGGGCTCCCCGCCCGGCGCAGCCTCCCGCGGCCTCCCAGCCGCCGCTCTTGCCCGGGCCGGCCATGGCGCTCAACAATTTCCTTTTCGCGCAGTGCGCCTGCTACTTCTTGGCCTTCCTGTTCAGCTTCGTGGTGGTGGTCCCGCTGTCCGAGAACGGCCACGACTTCCGCGGCCGCTGCCTGCTCTTCACCGAGGGCATGTGGCTGAGCGCCAACCTCACGGTGCAGGAGCGCGAGCGCTTCACGGTGCAGGAGTGGGGCCCACCGGCCGCCTGCCGCTTCAGCCTGCTCGCCAGCCTCCTGTCTCTGCTGCTGGCCGCCGCGCACGCCTGGCGCACGCTCTTCTTCCTCTGCAAGGGACACGAGGGGTAAGTGGGGGCCGCTCCCGGCGCGGCGCCCCTTCCATGCCCACAGCGCCCCCAGACCCGCCTCCCCAGGGAGGCGCGCGAGTCCCTCCGTCTCTCCGGTAGCTCCGAGGCCCGCAAATGTCAACAATCGGCCCTCACCCCCTCCAAGCAGACCGCCCTTTGTCTACACACACATCTAGGGACCATGACGACCACTGGTCCTGCATACAAGGCCAGTGCCTCCCTTCCCCAAGTGCGCATCACCTCCCGCTTCCGGACATCTGCCCACTTGGGTTGCAGATGTTGCACCGTCATCACCGAGCAGGCCTGGACCTTCCTGGGCGGGCTTAGCCGGGCCACACTCACCAGGACGGGCGACAGCTCCCAGCCGGGTCTAGGGCTTGCGCTGGGCTCTCCAGGTCCCAGTGACAAGACGTACTGGGGAGCCCCACCCGGCACCATCGCCCCAGGGAAGGGACGGCAGACGGCTGTCTGGAGGGGAGCCACCCAGGCACACCTCGAGCTCAGGCCTTGGTTCATGGAGAGAGACGGCAGGGTGAGGGCTGTGCCTTGTGGGCTCAGCGCCTTCCTCATCCTGGCCTCCATTTTCCTCTTTCTCTTTCCTGCTCCGGCAGGATACTGGATACTGGAGCCTATACAACCTGGTTCACCTGGGGTGCAGTGGCACCCTTAGCCAGTGGCGCCCTGGGGGCCCTCTGGGGGCCCACCCACTGCCTCTGTAGGGGCCCTTTGCGGGCTCACCCACTCCCTCTGCAGGTGCTCTCTGTGAACCCTCCGACTCCCTCTGTGCG
>NW_016867838.1:0-1183 GCF_001698545.2 Rhinopithecus bieti | reverse complement strand
TATACTAAGTCCTGGAATACACGTGCAGAACGTGCAGGTTTGTTATATAAGTATACACGTGCCACGGTGGTTTGCTGCACCCATCAACTCATCATCTACATTAGGTATTTCTCCTAATACCATCCCTCCCCTAGCCCCCCACCCCCCAACAGGCCCCAGTGTGTGTTGTTCCCCTCCCTGTGTCCATGTGTCCTCATTGTTCAACTCCCACTTAGGAGTGAGAACATGTGATGTTTGGTTTTCTGTTCCTGTGTTAGTTTGCTGAGAGTGATGGTTTCCAGCTTCATCCATGTCCCTGCAAAGGACGTGCACTCATCCTTTTTATGACTGCATAGTATTAAATGGTGTACATGTGCCACAACAAATAAACATGATAAAATCATATCTAGTTGATATGGTGGTACATTTTACCTAAGCATTTATGTCTATAAAATGAATTTATGTGATTATCTGCTTTACATTTTAGTATCAAAAGAAGTTATATATATATTTTAAAATAAGCTATACCTATGGCTAAGCCTAGTGTCTGAAATGCTATCACCAGAGTAACTGGTAACACCTGTACGAGTGGCACACTGTGACTCCAGGTTTACATACCTCAGGGGACTCCTCAAGTTTCTTTAAAGCTAACTACAAGCCTATACCTCTCGGAGAATAATATTTTTCTTAAAAGTTTCATTGCTTTCTTCAAAAAGTGTTTGAGCATGACTATGTGTAAAGCATTGGCCATGGAGGATACAGTATGATCCCTGTTCATAAGAAGCTAACATTCTAGATATTAGATAATACTCTAGATTCAACAAGGAAAGTGATCACACCTTAAGAAAGAAATGCAGGCCAGTGCAATAGTGCATACCTGTAATTCCAGCACTTTGGGAGGCCATGGCGGGTGGATTGCTTGAGTACTGGAGTCTGAGACCAGCCTGGGCAACATGGTGAAAAGCTGTTCCTACTAAAAATACAAAAAGTTAACCAGGTGTGGTGGCACAATCCTGTAATCCTAGCTACTCAGGAGCCTGAGGCAGGAGAATCACTTGAACTGGGAAGGTAGAGGTTGCAGTGAGTTGGGATCCCTCCAACTGCATTCCAGCCTGGGCAACAGAGTGAGAAGAAAGAAAGGAAGAGAAGGAAGGAAGAAGGAAGGAAGGAAGGAAGGAAGGAAGGAAGGAAGGAAGGAAGGAAG
>NW_016867837.1:0-1181 GCF_001698545.2 Rhinopithecus bieti | reverse complement strand
CCGCATCAGTGAAATGGTCAGGGTAATCCTTTGCTGCCTCACTGAGAAATAATTAATGATGATAAAGTGCCTTGAAAAGGCTGAGTAAATACCAAGTCTTTTGAATTAACATGATGTAGCCACTTGTTCCATTTAAGGAAGAGCCAAATCCCAATTTTAGTTTGAGCTCTTGGGGGTGGGAGAGAAAAGTTTCACTTGAATATTTTACTGCCTTTCTTTTTGGGTTAATAGCAATGACTTTTGTAACTCTAGTAACTGGAACACGGGTGGATACAGCAGTATCCTCTGCTGTTTGCCATATTAGTCACCTCTAGTATTTTTTTTTTTTTTCTTTTGACCTGGTTATCCTGTCTGCCATTTTTCTCCCGCTATTCTCTTTCCACTTGTAAATGGAAATCTGAGGTAGTGGTCGTCTCTGTTAGCTCCCCTCTCGGGGTGGGGAGGGTAGGTCTCACTGTCTCCTCATAGTCATATTCCTGATTTTTAGGATATACAGGAACCAAGTGGGCTCTGCCAGCTGTCAACCTTAGAGCTATGAGCTGTGGTGCAAAGATTAGTCTGGCGTTGCCAGAAGGTGTTTTGTAGTTTGCAGTGGGCAAATCAAGCATCCCTAGTAATTTTAGAACTCTCAGTAATTAATGTCTGAGAATTACTACGTAATACCTTAGAATTTGAACTGATTGTTGATTCCAGGAACTAAAAACCTGGACATTTTGAAAATAGCAAATGTTGGTGTTTTTTTTTTTTTTTTTTTTGAGATGTGCTCACGCTCTGTTGCCCAGGCTGTAGTGCAGGGGTGTGATCTCAGCCCACTGCAGCCTCTGCCTCCTGCGTTCAAGCAGTTTTCCCACCTCAGCCTCCCGAGTAGCTGGGATTACAGGGGTGCGCCACCATGCCCAGCTAATTTTTGAATTTTTAGTAGAGACAGGGTTTCACCTAGTTGGCCAGGCTGGTTTCAAACTCCTGACCTCAGGTGATCCTCCCACCTTGGCCTCCCAAAGTGCTGGGATTACAGGTGTGAGCCACCATGTCCGGCCGTGTTGGTAATTTTGAAAGAAGAGTTTATACCCATCCCTGGCTTTGGGGCTTAATATTCATGGTCTCTTTGTCTTGGGGAAATAGATAAAAGAAACCACTGGCGTTTATCTTAGATTAAAATGGCATAATTTATACCACTATAT
>NW_016867836.1:5972-6950 GCF_001698545.2 Rhinopithecus bieti | reverse complement strand
AGGGGAAACAATGAATTTCATACATTTCTACTTCCAAAAGATAATTGAATGTACCTTGTCAATGATGCCATCTATTTTTCCTTCTTCTACGGATTTCTTTATTGTTTGTGCTGTTTCAGCAACTGATTCAGTTATCTTTTTTGTGGCAGCAGATGCAAAGTTAAATAAATAGTCTGTAAAGAATAAAAAGAATCTGTGGTTATTATGTTTGAGATTTTCCCTTAAAGAGATCTTAGGAGAATCTAAAGCATTAGGGCATGTTCCTTTTTCATAAGGACTTGAAACAAGGAATGAGAAGCACTGACAGTGTTGAAAAGCACCACTTTCTTGGTGGACTGGTCAACCATACGGGGCCTTTCATTCATCTCTTTTTGTTTTCTTGTCTTTTGAGACAGTCTCGCCCTGTCACCCAGGCTAGAGTGCAATGGCGCGATCTCAGCTCACTGCAACCTCTGCCTCCCAGGTTCAAGCGATTCTCCTGCCTCAGTCTCTCGAGTACCTGGGACTACAGGCACCTGCCACCACGCCTGGCTAATTTTTTTGGTATTTTCAGTAGAGACAGGGTTTCACCATGTTGGTCAGGCTGGTCTCGAATTCCTGGCCTCGAATGATCTGCCTGCCTCAGCCTCCCAAAGTGCTGGGATTACAGGCATGAGCCACCGCGCCCGGCCTCATTCATCTCTTTCAAAGACCCTTACCATACTCTTCCCAGTAGCTGCTTCAAACTTGTCTTGCTCTTCTCAAGTCTCTGGTTCTAATTTATCTCAGTAAATAATCTACCCTCCTACTTTGCCAGTAAGAACAAGGCTCCTTTATACTTTCCTTCCTTTCTAGATCTCATGTATGCGATGTTTATTTTCTCCTCCTTCCCTCCTGTTCAAAGAAAAAAATGCCCCTCCTTTCTCAAATTAACATGTCCCAAGATAAATCTGGGGGAATTTTTTTTTTTTTTTTTTTTTTTTTTTTTTTTTTTTTTTT
>NW_016867836.1:0-1261 GCF_001698545.2 Rhinopithecus bieti | reverse complement strand
AAAATCTTACCTTATGGTCAAACATTAAAATTGGGTCAATATGTCTATGAGGTTTTAATAAGAATTGGGTTTAACATTAATAGTACACTAACGTAAAGGTGAAATTTGGCTTATTTAGTACCAAAAACCATATAGGAAGCATTGCCAAATATAAAATGGGGTTTGGCTTTCCTTGGGCCATATATATATAAATATGTTATTGGTATGTGTTCCAAAATCATGTGAAACTCCTATAATTCTGATTTATCAGTGTATGTTATCAGTAATAATTATAATTATGTTAAATAATTGTGTGTCACAGAGGTAACAGATTTTCTTGTCAATTGTGTTTTTTTTTTTTTTTTTTTTTGAGATAGATGCTCGCTCTGTTGCTCAGGCTAAAGTGCAGTGGTGCAATCTCGGCTCACTGCAACTTCTGCCTCCCGGGTTCAAGCAATTCTCCTGCCTCAGCCTCCCTAGTAGCTGGGATTAGAGGTGCACACCACCATACCCGGCTAAATTTTTGTAATTTTAGTAGAGACGGGGTTTCACTGTGTTGCCTGGAGTGGTCACGAACTCCTGAGCTCAGGCAATCCACACACCTCAGCCTCCCAAAGTGCTAGGATTACAGGCATGAGCCAACGTGCCCAGCCTCAATTGTGTCTTTAACTATGGCTACCCTAAAACTTTTTGTCATCTATAAACAACTGTTGTCTTGTTTTGGTCCTCTTTATTTAGTTTTTTTTTTTTTTAGGTGGAGTCTCACTCTGTCGCCCAGGCTGGGGTGCAATGGCATGACCTTGGCTCTGCCTTCCAGGTATAAGTGATTCTCCTGCCTCTGCCTCCCAAGTAGCTGGGATTACAGGCACCTGCGGTCATACCTAATTTTGTTTGTATTTTTGTAGAGATGGGGTTTCACCATGTTGGCCAGGTTGGTCTTGAACTCCTGACCTCAGGTGCTCTACCTGCCTTGGCCTCCCAAAGTGCTGGGATTACAGGCATGAGCCACTGTGCCCAGCCGTTTTGGTCCTCTTTAGAAGGTGATCTTACAATCAGCTATAAAGCTCTAACATGTGCTCTTGAATGCAGGTTTCTGATAATTTTGGAGATTGTGACATCAGAATAGAGGAAAAATGTTCAGGACTCCTGAAGAGCTAAAATGTTCATTAATATCAAGCAAGACAGGAATTAGCTGCATGAACTGAATAGCAGACTGTAGTGATTTTTTTGACTTTTTGCTTAAAATATTGCTAATTCTTTGTTTTGCTTTTCAGAGTCAAGG
>NW_016867835.1:3747-8411 GCF_001698545.2 Rhinopithecus bieti | reverse complement strand
AACTATCACAAGAACAGACAACCAAACACCGCATGTTCTCACTCATAGGTGGGTCCCGAACAATGAGATCACTTGGACTCAGGAGGGGGAACATCACACACCGGGGCCTATCACTGGGAGGGGGGATGGGGGAGGGATTGCATTGGGACTTATACCTGATGTAAATAACTAGTTGATGGGTGCTGACGAGTTGATGGGTGCAGCACACCAACATGGTACAAGTATACATAAGTAACAAACCTGCACGTTATGCACATGTACCCTAGAACTTAAAGTATAATAATAATAATTTTTAAAAAAATGTATCCAAAAGTACTTAGAAAGTACAGAGGAGGCGAAAGACAGATACATAGAAAAGAATAAAATATTGATGAAACAAATTAAAGATGACACAAATTAATGGGACAATATTCCATGTTTATAATTTGAAGTAACTAATATTGCTAAAATATACATACAACTCAAAGAGATCTACAAACTCAATTCAATCTCTATCAAAATTCCAATGAAATATTTCACAGAAAAAAAAATTACAAAACTACAAAAGACCCTAATAGTAAAAGCAATATGGAGAACAAAGAACACGTCTGGAAGTGGCACATTAACTGATCGCAAAATCAATAACAAGGTTATGTTAATCAAAACAATATGGTACTGGCACAAAAACAGACATAGAGAAATAGAATAGAATTGAGAATCCGGAAATAAATGCGCACATCCATAGTCAACTGATATTTGCCAAATTGCCGAGAACACACACGAGGAAAAACAGTCTTTTCCATAAATAATGTTGGGGAAAGTGGATAGTCACATGTTGAATAAAAGCAGACCCTTATCTTCTCACATGCGCGAAAATCAACTCAGAATATATTAAAGATGTACATGTAATACCTGGAAGACATGTATTTGTTGGCTCAGGACAGCTCTGGCAGCTGGGCTTCATGTCGATGAAGACTATATAGATTTTCTGTAGCAAAAGCCATAGGGGACCTTGGTGGCTGTGAGGGCTTCTGGGGTCTCCTCCTCTTGTTTTCTTTTGTGGTGGGTAGAGGGGAGCTACAATGGAGGGAATTTACCTTGGTGTTGAGCTGTGCCTGCCTATGGCAAAGGATTACAGTGGTAAAAGTGCCGACTACCATTTTCAATGTAACCACCCTTGGTCTTTGTTCCTTCCTGGATTATTTCAGCTTCTTAATTATACCCCAGATCCCTCCCAGATACATTTTATTTTATGGATAGTTGCCAATTCATCATTTCTGTGGAGGGATGAGGGCTGGGACATTCTAGTCCACCATCTTGCTGACATCTTTGCAGTCGGTATTTTTAACTATCTGTCTCTTTCCACTGTCCATTCCATACTTCCTTTTTCCTCAGCAAGAACTCCATCTTGCTCTTTTTTCCCTGTTTGGGTAACTCAAACTTTTATTTCTGAATGTTCTAGACCATTAACAGTTCTATCTGAATTTGGTTGCTGTATTTTTTAACACAGTTCCCACAGGACACGATAGCACTAAGAGCCTCCCTAAGGAATCTCTTGTAAGCTATACATACTGTTTCTTACCTCCACATACTGTTTTTTACCTCTGTTTTGTAGCAATAACTCAATTTTCACTTTGTAATCAGAATCAATCACCTCAGTCAGTACAGTAACTTGCTTCTTTGCCTGTTGATTCAGAGACAAAATGAGCTCAAAACAGGTGGGTGGAAGTTTTAACTTCCAGTTTAATTAGAATCATTATCATGTCCCCACTG
The DNA here is from genome assembly GCF_001698545.2 of Rhinopithecus bieti. Classification (NCBI taxonomy): domain Eukaryota; kingdom Metazoa; phylum Chordata; class Mammalia; order Primates; family Cercopithecidae; genus Rhinopithecus; species Rhinopithecus bieti. The sequence continues at coordinate 6,659 of NW_016867835.1, read as the reverse complement.
GAGTCATTCCTCCTTTTGGAACTAAGACTTCCAGACCAGTAAAGCCTAAGGTTCCAGAGATGGAGGCAAAAATTGTGCTACTGAATCATTAGTGGTAATATTAAACAGTTCCACTTCCATTTTCACCCCTTGATTACTAGATTCTTAAATCCTGTCTATGGAAGAAACAGCCAGAATACTAATTTAGAGCACCTTCAGCTTCCTGAAGACCATAACTCCAACCTTGCAAGATTTTGTCACCCAGCTGGTGATGAAACTGAGACTTCAAAGATAAAATTCCATCTGATTACTTGATTTAGGATAATGGAGAACATGAGAAGAACCATAAATTTTGTAAGCATAGTCTCATTGCTCTACTTAATTTTGCTGTTGACATCAGTCCATTTATCAGAAGCAATTTTGTGTAGAATAACTGACAGTAGGTAAGGTAAATCCACAGATGATAATTTTAGCACAAGTATTGCATGCATGGAGGGCAAATCCATATCATAGCAACTGTCCACTGTGATAAGAAGAAAGTGCTTCCCCATCCATGATGAAAGTCATCCAAAATAATAAAACTGCAATCTGGTAGCTGGCTGATCACCTGAGTAAAGGTACCATATCAAGTACTCAAGCAATGGACTCTGCTGTTGGTGTTTTGGGAACTCAGCAGTAGGTCTACCCAAGTCAGCCTTGGGAGTTAGGAGTGCACTCTGTGGAGATCATGCATTATCTCCATCCCTGTCATCATGGCCACTTTGTTTATAAACCCATTTTGCAATAACAGGCATGGCTGCGGAAATAAGTTGGTATTCACAGAACTCGTCATCCTATCCACTTGGTTAAAATCCTCTCCCACTAAGATCACACGTAGGTGAGCATTTCAGTGGGACACAAATATCATCATATTCTTTATCCATTCAGAGAATTATATCCAGATAATGTTTCCACACATCTTTTTTCTACCAATTGTCCAACTGTATTTCTCTGAGTACCTTGCCATATATCCAAACCATTGGCTATAGAATATGAATAAGTATACCTATGTCCCACCTACCGCTTCTACTTATGAGCAAAATGAACATCCACATGCACTGAGTTCTTTCTGCTGAGAGGATTTATCTTTGCTATGCGTTTTCAGGATTATCTCAGAAAGGGTCTGTAATGCTGTAGATGTCCATTCTAGGTGATGCTTCTGTGTTGTGTAGAATCATCTTTAAACCAGAGCAGAATTATTTCTTCCTTGGTCAACTGGTTGTAGAGAATTCCCCACAAGGCCATAATGTGGGGTGTGAGAGGTAAGATAATGTAGCAAGCATAAGAACCACAGATATTTGGTCCACTTCTTCAGGCAAATTACATGTGCCCTTAACACCTATTAAAGCATAGTTTCATATATATTACTTTTATTTGATAATGGAGCACTGCTGTGTATGCCCAAACTTATGGCTTAGATGGTCATGTAACATCTAGTCTATGATTGGTAGCTCAAGAAGCATAATAACATGGTGACTCATGGTTAAGTGTTCAGTCTCTAGTATGGCCTATAGCAAGCCAAAAGGTGTTTTTCAAAAGAACAATATTTAACTGCAGAGGATAATAGGGTTTTGTTCCAAATTCTAAGGTTCTGCACCATGATTCACTTACAGAGACCTCCGAGGGCTCCAAACAGCATATTTATCATTCACTGACACTTAAAACACCATCATATCTGCTGCATTATGTAGCCCAAGTGGCAGAGCAGCTTGCATAGCAACCATGACTTCTTGGGAACTTCTCTTTTCCTGGACCTCACTGAAAACAACCAGTTTCTTAGGAGGTTACCCAGTAAATGGACTTGTCCTAGTTCATTTGGTCTACTCTAATAAAATACCACAAACTGGGTAGCTTATAAATAACAAAAATTTATTTCTCATAGTTTTCAAGGCTGGGAAGTACAAGATCAAGGTACCAGTAGATTTGGTGTTTGGTGATAAACCACTTTCTGGTTCACAGATGGCACCATCTTGCTGTGTTTTCACATGGTGGAAGAGGCAAAGCAACTGTCTGGGGCCTCTTTTATGAGAACACTAATCCCATTCATGAGAGGCCCACCCTTATGATCTAATGACATCCCAAAGACCCTCCTCTCCTAATACTATCACATTGGTGATTAAATTTCAACATATACATTTGAAAGGACACAAACATTCAGACCACACCAGAGCTGAAGTAGCCCACACAAATGTAGAATTTGTTGCCTCCACAAAATTCAAAAGGGCTGATTTAGTGCTATGCCTGTTTTTGGTGGTATGAGGGAGCAGATAAAGCAACTTATGTTTTACCTTAGAAGGGCTATCTCAACATGCCCCACACCACTAGACACCTAGAAATTTTACTGAGATAGAAGCCTCCAGTTATTTTGTGGAATGTATTTTCAACTTTCTGATATGCAAATATCTTAATGTTTTGCCTAGAGTTATTCTAACTTCCTGCTCAACAACTCCAGTCAACATAATATTATCAGTGTAATGGACCACCATGATATCGCTATGACTGTGCAAAGGAAAGGTGATCGAGGACACTCTGGACTAAATTATAATGTAAAGGTGGAGAGTTGCTACACTCCTGAGATAGGACAGTGAATGTATATTACTGGCCTTGTAGGCTGAAAGCAAACTGTTTCTGGTGGTCTTTACTAGCAGGTACCAAAAAAAAACAAAACAAAACAAAACAAAACAAAACAAAACAAAACAAAAAAAAAACACATTTCCTAGACCAAAAGATGCAGCGTACCCAGGACTGGGCTACTTGTGTAAGGAACAAAACCACATTTAGAACAGAAGCTTCAAATAAAATCACCACTTTATTAAATTTATGATAATATATATTATTCTCCAACCATCATCTGTTTCTTTACAAGCCAAGTACATGAGTTAAATGGGTATTTG
>NW_016867835.1:0-3669 GCF_001698545.2 Rhinopithecus bieti | reverse complement strand
TAAAATCACCACTTTATTAAATTTATGATAATATATATTATTCTCCAACCATCATCTGTTTCTTTACAAGCCAAGTACATGAGTTAAATGGGTATTTGGTGAAAATCATCACCCCTACATCTTTAAAGTTTTTTACGGTGGCATTAATCTGAAATTTTGCCAGAAATGTGATATTAATTTTCGTTTACTATTTTCATATATAGTGGGAGTTCTAGTGGCTTCCACTTGAGTTTTCTAACATAATTGCCCCTACTCCATTGATTATTAATAAATGTGGGGATTCTTACAATTGCTGAGTATATCTATCGAAATTATACATACTGAAAATTGGGAAACAATAATAGGATGGGTTTGGGGACCTACTGGATGCACTGTGAGATGAACCTGAGCTAAAACTTCATCAATCAACTGACTTCTATAAACCTCTATTCTAACTGTTGGGCCATGGTAACATTTTGGGTCTCTTGAAGTTAGTGTCACTTCAGATCCCAGTGTCCAGTAGCTCTTGAATGGTCTGATTATTTCAGTTTCCACAATTAACAGTCACTTTTAAAGATGAGAGTAAGTCATGAGAGAAAGACTAATAGTACACATTTTTGGCAGTGTACCAAGGTCATTCTTTAGAGGATCTGTCCTTTCATTCATAAAAGGGGTTCTGGGTCTACACATTATCTCAAGTCAGGGAATTGATTGTGGATCCATGACTATAAATTGGTAGTTCAAGTTATATTTCTGTTCACTAGACCTAAAACTTTTCCACTTATGTACATTAATTAAGAATTTAGTAGAATATCTGTTTATTTCGTGGGGACATCACGATCAACTAGTTAACACCATAGGTCTCTGTGAGTCAAACTCTTCTGATTACCACTTAGGCTCCACTCTTCATTATGTTAACCATGCCCATCTTGTCATTGGCAATTTAGTATAATGACTTGGCCCCTGGCACCCTGTGATGCCATTATCCTCATTGCATATTGAGATTTCTCTGCAATGGCAGGATTTGCCACTGTTATTTCTAACCTATGAAGAAGAGTAACCACAGATATCTTTAAGGATGCTGGACTAAGTTCCCCTAACACATGTAATTCTCTCAGGTGTGGTAAAAGGTTTGTCCTTTGGACCCTCTCGGGGTGGATGCGCAGGTTTTACATAATAAATTTATTCTAATATTTGAGTCTCTTTAAGTCTTTGTATTCCATCCTGTACGGTATACCAAGGCAATTGTAGCATTTCAATTTAATTTAGTGTAGGCCACCTTAGGATCCATGCCAGCCAACCAACTAACCAATCAACCAACCAACCAAAGTCTTAGAGACGTTTCTACCCATGCCCACAAGCTAAAACTATAATCTCTGCTTAGTGGACCCCTATTAATAAATTCAACTTGACCTAACTTTATATTCCTGCAACCACTATCCCACATCCTGAAAATCCATTTCCACACGTATTCCTCAGGCTTCTGTTTGTATGGTAAAATCATTCAGTTATTTCGGTGTGCATCGTATCTTTTTACGAGTCACACTTTGAGATGATTATGCAGTGTTTGTTTTGTTTCATTAACATACTATGTTTCATTGATCGATTTTCAGATGTTAAAGCAATCTTAGTCATGGTGTGTAGTCTTTTCTATACGTTGCTGAATTCAGTAAGTGATATTTTAGAGATAATTTTGGCATTTATATTTATACAATTATTGATCTGTTCTTTCCTGTTATTGTTACATCTTTGGCTGGCTGTGGCATCAAGGTAATGCTGTCCTCCATGTAGAATAAATTGGGAGGTGTTCCATCCTCTTTTATTTTTAGAAGAGTTTGTAAAATATTGATGTTAATTCTTTAAAAATTTGGAGTAACTTACTAGTGAAGCTATCTGGGCCTCAAATCGGCTTTGTGGAAAATTTCCTGATTAGTAATTTGATCTCTTTATTTGCTTATTATAAGTCTATTCAGTATTTAAAATTTTTGATTCAGATTCAGAAGTTTGCGTTATTATTTAAATTTATCCATTTAATTAATGGAAATACAGTTCTTCATCTCATTCCCCTATAATCCTCTTTTATTTCAATTAGGTCAGTGATGATAGTTCCTCTTTCAGTCCTGATTTTAGGAATTTTAGTTTTCTCTTCTTTTGTGTTGATAAGTCTGCCTAAAGGTTTGTCAATTTTATTGACCTATTTAAGAAATCAATTTTTGTTTCATTGATTTTCTCTATTATTTTTCTATTCTCTATGTCGGTTTTTTATGTTGTAATCTTTTGTTTCCTTCCTTCTGCTTCTTTGGGTTAAGTTTTCTATTCTGTTTGTAGTTTTCAAAAGTTTTAAAAAAGGAGAAATATCTCAAATCATTGACATTTTTAATATATGTCTTCTAATCTATAAACTTTTGTTAAAGAACTACTTTAGCTGTATTCAGTAAGTTCTGGCATGTTGTGTTTTCATCTTTATTTATTCAGAGTATTTTCTAATCTCTCTTGTATTACTTTCTTTGACTCATTTTTTATTTAAGAAATTGTTTTCAAATTTTATCATATTTGTTAATTTCCAGAATATCCTCTTATTCATTTTAAAATTGTATTCCATTATAATCAGAAAATATATTTTGTAGTATTTATCCTTTTAACCTTATTAAGGTTTAATTTATTGCTTGATCTATGTTCTATGTTGGAGATTGTTCCATTGTGCACTTGAGAAGAATATATATTCTGTTGTAGTTGGGTGTATGGTTCTATCACCATCTGTTAAGTTTAGTCAATTTATAGTGGTGCTCAAGTTTTCTATATCCTCATTAGCCCTCTCTCAAGTTGTTCTAGCCATTATTGAAAGTAGAGTATTAAAGTCTCCAACTACTAGTGGTGACTTGCTTATTTCTCTTATTTCTGTTAGTTTTGCTCCAAATATTTCAGGACTATATTGTTAGATGTATGTATGTTTTAATTGCTATGTTTTCTAATCAAATGACCCCTTTATCATTATGTAATATCCTTTGTATTTCATGACAATTTTGTCTAAAGTCTATTTTGTCTGATATAAGTATTGTCGCTCCAGCTTTATTTTGTTTACAGTTTACGTAGCATATCTTTTCATTTTCTTTAACACTCAATCTATCCATGTCTTCGAATTTAACCTGTATCTCCATAAGCAGTATTCAGTTGTATATAGTTGTTTATTTTAATCCATTCTACTACCACTGTCTGACTTTGACAGGAGTGTTTAATTTATGTGTAACATAATTATTGATAAAGTTGGATGTACATCTACTATTTTGTTGTTTTCTTATTCAGTTATGTTATTATGACATTTTCTTCAACCTTTCATTTCTAACTTCACTTGTGTTCCATATGTGTACCATTTTAATTAATTTATTCCTTCTTATACTTCAGTTTTGAGTTATTTTCTTAAAAGTATTTTGTGGATTTCAACTAACATCTTACATTAAAATAGCCTGGTTCAGATTAATATCAACTTAATTTCAATAGTATGAAAATGTTCCACTTATAGTCCCATTTCTTCCTTGAACTTCTTTGTTTTGTGTAAAATTACATTTTACATATTTTAAACCCACCAACACAGGCTTATAATTATTTGTACTTATGGCTTTATGCATTTTTTCTTTAAATTGCAGAGTAGAAGAAAAGTACTACAAACAAATAGACGTTTAAATTCATTTA
>NW_016867834.1:0-204 GCF_001698545.2 Rhinopithecus bieti | reverse complement strand
GCCTAGCTAATTTTGTATTTTTAATAGAGACGGGGTTTCACCATGTTGGTCAGGCTGGTCTCGAACTCCTGACCTCATGATCCACCCACCTTGGCCTCCCAAAGTGCTGGAATTATAGGCCTGAGCCATCACGCCGGGCCTTATTTTTTATTTTTGAGATGGCGTCTCGCTCTATCACCCAGGCTGGAGTGCAGTGGCGCGATC
>NW_016867833.1:0-204 GCF_001698545.2 Rhinopithecus bieti | reverse complement strand
TGAAGGTGTATATACATATATATATACACACACACATACACACACACACGGCATGATTTGCTGAAGATGTATATACATATATATATATATACAAACACACACAGCATGATTTGCTGAAGGTGTATATACATATATATATACACACACACATACACACACACACGGCATGATTTGCTGAAGGTGTATATACATATATATATATAC
>NW_016867832.1:0-1667 GCF_001698545.2 Rhinopithecus bieti | reverse complement strand
AAAAAAAAAAAAAAGATTTTAAAAGACTCATAGTCCCATAGTCAACACTCAAAATTTCCAGCATAAAATCCAAAATTACTTGGTAGCATACGAAGAACTAGGAAAATCTCGACCCACATGGGAGAAAACAGTCAACAGACATCAAAGCCAAGATAACACAGATGTTGAAATTTTCTAACAAAACTTTAAAGCAGATATTTTAAAATGTTCTAAGAAGTAAAGGAAAATACTCTTGAAATGAATGGAACAGTAGAAAATCTCACCAAAGGATTAGAAGATATTTTAAAACCAAATGGAAATTATGAGACTGAAAAAAGACAATAGCTGGGGAAAAGTTGCAGTGAATGGACTTTAACAGAACAGAGATGAAAGAGGAAAGAGTCAAATAAACTTGAAATTGGATCGATAGAAATTATTCTGTATGAACAACAGAGAAAAAAGATGGAAACAAACAAAAGAACAGAGTCTAGGGACTTCTTGTCCTCAGAGCCAATACTAAAAGGCATACATTTGTATCACTGGAGTTTCAGAAAAGAGGAGAAAGAGTGTAGTGCAAAAAAATTTGAAGAATTAATGGCTGAAAACTCCCCAAATTTGGCAAAAGATGTAAACCTACAGATGCAGGAAGCTCAGTGAATCTGAAACAAGATAAATCCAAAGAAATCTGTGCTCAGAGCATATCAAACTGCTAAAATTAAAGACAATAATTAAAAAAAGGCTTGAAAGTGGACATAGAAAATGATACATGATTTATAGACGAACAATAATTTGAATAACACATTTTTTATCTGAAACCATTGAAGCCAAAAGGAAGTAGTAGAACATTTTTTAAATGTTGAAGAAAAAATAAAGAACCTAGAATTCTATACACAGAGAAAGTAGTCTCTGCAAATGAAGATGAAATAAAGACATTCTCAGATGAAAGAAACTAAGAATTTATGGCTGGCAGACCTACTCTGAAATCAGGAAGGAAATGATACCTGAAAGAAGTTTAGAACATCAGGACTAAAACAAGAGTAACATAAATGGTAAATATCTGGGTAAATATAATAGACTTGAGTTCTTTAAAATATGTTTGATAGTTGAAAACAAAGATTAAAAAATTATCTAATTGGTCTTAAGCATATATGGATATTTTCATAAAACAGCTGCAACATGAAGAAGGAACATAAAAAAATAAGGTGACAAAATTTCTACATTCTACATGAAGTGATAAAATATAATTTTAAAAGACTGTTGAGGCTGGGTGCAGTGGCTCATGCCTGTAATCCCAGCACTTTGGGAGGCCAAGGCAGGTGGATCACTTGAGGTCAGGAGTTTGAGACCAGCTTGGCCAACATGGTAAAACCCTGTCTCTACTAAAATACAACAATTAGCTGGGTGTGGTGGTGCTTGCCTGTAATCTCAGTTACTTGGGAGGCTGAGGCAGGAGAATTTCTTGAACCTGAGAGGCAGAGGTTGCAGTGAGCCAAGATCACGCCACTTGCACTCCAGCCTGGGTGACGAAGTGAGACTCTGTCTCAAAAATAAATAAGGTCAGGCATGATGGCTCACACTGTAATCCCAGCACTTTGGGAGGCTAAGGCAGGTGAATCATGAGGCCAGCAGTTTGAAACCAGCTTGGCCAACATGGTGAAACCCCGCCTCTACTAAAAATACAAAAAATT
>NW_016867830.1:4168-6497 GCF_001698545.2 Rhinopithecus bieti | reverse complement strand
AGCAGGGAAGTTACCTGATTGGCTTTGCATTTACCTCCAGTAAGATCTGTCTGGCTACACTTTGAATAATGGCCTGGAGGAAAGCAAAATGAGAGACCAGAGAGCAGGCTCTCTCTTCAATTCAGGACATGTCTCATCTCTGAGACATAAACTATGCCCAGGGCCTTGAGTCTTCAAGAAGGACCACACTCTAGATGGCTATCCAAGTTTGATTTGGTGAAAAATACCCCATTTCACCATGAGGTCTTTGAACCGTCAAATACTTCAGTGACACCCACTTGTGTACACTTGTCACCACATTGCACCTTGTTGATCTAAACCAGTTGTATTCAAATTTTGTTTAACACTAGGCCCCAGTAAAACAGAACTGCTCCAGTTGGAGCTGAGGTAGGGATTCAGAGCCCCAACCACTCACTCCACCCCTTCTGGTGGAAGCCTTTGTAAGGGTCTTCAGAGACCAGTTTGAAAACCACTATAATATAATGAATATTTTAGCTACCTTGGCCATGATCTATTGCAGTGGACTATACCAAATTACTGTAGATAGTCACAAATATTAAAGATAGAAGACACTGTCTAAAATATTTAGAGGCAAGATACAGGTAAGGAGTAGGGTTAGTTCTGTAGGACTGTCGAGGATGCTAGATCCCAACTTCCCCACCAGTTGGTCTGACGCCAGATTTCCTACTAAACATATTAGAACAGCAAAATATACAGACATCCAAAATGTCTAACAATGGGAATTTAAAAATATTGATTATAGATCTTGATATCATCTATGTATTATTTAAAATTTATAATAAACAGTTAAGTGAAAAGGGCAGACATGCAAATTTCATGTGCTTTCTAAAGCATTGTATAAAATGTGTGCATGAATATGAACAAAGACATAAACGAAATTCACAAAATGTGAACCAAATTGTTTTGTTAATATGGTAATTTATGGAGAGTTATGTTTTATTTTTAATAATATTTCCCTTATATTATTTTTCAATCAAAAAAGCTTTGAAAATTCTGGAAGATAAATTATAAAAAGAAAATGTAAGAAATAATGTGTTACGAGAGTAAAAATGTTTTCTGACGTGTCAAGGAGAGAAGAAGGTTCTTTCTCTTATTGTACTATCAGCATCATTAACATGGAAAATCAAAAGCTGCTCCCAGAAACAACGACTGGAGCCATGGGGATCCCAAGTGGAAATTTCATAACTGCTTTCTCAAGCCATTGTACAGAGGAATTAGGAGTATAAAAGACAAGTTATGTGTTCTGCATGTTTCAGAATACCCATAAAGTCAGTTCCTTAAATTACTACAATTTGTATAGAATTCTCCATACAAATATTCATGTTATTTTCTAACAGATTTATTTTAAACTTCATTTTGAAATATCTTTAATTGACTTAGTCATTCTCCTGAGTATCTCTTTTTAGAATTCTGTATATTACTTTATTACTTGCTGAAAATCTAGCCAACATTCAAGAAATTTGTATTTTATTTTTAATTTTTTTCTTAATGAGCAATATCCTTAAACTTCAGAGGAAGCTGGAAAGTGGGCAGCCCAGCAGGTTTCCAAAGATATAATATTCACAGCTGCCAGATGAACATGGTTCTGGTTAACTTAGGAAGAGGTAGGCGAGAGCCTTGGGGGAATTTGAAAAGATCAAAAGAACTAAAATGACAATCTCAAATTACTACACTCTCCTTTTTGAAAGTGCAAAGGCTATTTTTTTCATCAATGGATTAATCTGAACTAATATGGAGAACAAAGGAACCTCTGCACCTTTCTCTTCCACATGGTTCTGTAGCTAATTTTATTTTGTTTGGTTTACCTCAGAGAAAACTGAAAGACCAATTCATGATCTTTCAACTCCGTTGAATGTGTGTGAGATTTTTTTCTTTTCTTTTTTTTCTTTTTTTGAGACAGTGTCTTGCTCTTGTTGCCCAGCCTGGAGTGCAGTGGCATGACCTCGGCTCACTGCAACTTCCACCTCCCTGGTTCAAGCGATTCTCCTGCCCCAGCCTCCCAAGCAGCTGGGATTACAGGTGCCCATCACCACGCCAGGCTAATTTTTTATATTTTTAGTAGAGATGGGGTTTGCCATATTGGCCAGGCTGGTCTCAAACTCCTGACCTTGTGATCCACCCACCTCGGCCTCCCAAAGTACTGGGATTACGGGTGTGAGCCACCACACCCGGCCAAATGTGTGTGAGATCTTTTATTAAGTTTTTACGACTCCCTTAAATAATCCTCCTCATTGAGGAAAAATAAAAAATAAAAAATAAAACCTCACTAATTTGGTATTGTGAGGTAATCAAGAGCCTCCCCTCTCTC
>NW_016867830.1:0-3240 GCF_001698545.2 Rhinopithecus bieti | reverse complement strand
TTTTTTTTTTTTTTGAGACGGAGTCTTGCTCTGTCACCTAGGCTGCAGTGCTGTGGCACAGTCTCGGCTCACTGCAAGCTCTGCCTCCCGGGTTCATGTCATTCTCCTGCCTCAGCCTCCTGAGTTACTGGGACGACAGGTACCCACCACCACACCCGGCTAATTTTTTTTGTATTTTTAGTAGAGACAGAGTTTCACCGTGTTAGCCAGGATGGTCTCCATCTCCTGACCTCATGATCCACCCACCTCAGCCTCCCAAAGTGCTGGGATTACAGGCATGAGCCACCGCACCCAGCCTAAAATCTTTCTTTACTGCAATGCCACAGTCTCAGTGAATTGATTTTGTCTTTGTAATGTGCAGGACGAACCTGTTGGGCAATTACATTTTACACTGCCAGATGTCATTTCCCTGGTGTGTTGATTAATGGAAAGGTGGATTCCCCTTATAGCCTAGGAGGTGAGGAAAGTGTCAGCATCAGGATAGAGAAACATGTCCAAAATAGGTTATCAAAGCCAAGGAACCCAAAGCAAGAACTAAGGAACCTGGGATGATGAAGATATGAGGAACAGGTCCTAATAGGCAAATAATAAGAGTCAAAAAGTCTAGAAAGAGGAGTATAGAGTTAAATCCTTCTGTTTGAATAGGTTATAGGGCTCCATTTGATAGATTAATAGAAAACCATATGAGGACTTTGGAAATCTAGGTAGATATTTGTTCATTATTGTTGTGTTGGGAAGATGACATGAAAAGATCATGAAATTTAAGCCATTAATGGTATCAACAACATCAATAGATACTTATCCATGAATCATTCCAAGAACAAGTTCCCCACCCCTCAACACACATACCCTTTATTTCCTAGACACAATGATGAGGTAATTTCATGAACACATGAGTAGCCATGTAGTGGTGGCTTTAAAAACTAGGCTTCTGGCCGGGCGCGGTGGCTGAAGCCTGTAATCCCAGCACTTTGGGAGGCCGAGACGGGTGGATCACGAGGTCAGGAGATCAAGACCATCCTGGCTAACAAGGTGAAACCCCGACTCTACTAAAAAAAAATACAAAAACCTAGCCGGGCGAGGTGGCGGGCGCCTGTAGTCCCAGCTACCCAGGAGGCTGAGGCAGGAGAATGGCATAAACCCGGTGACAGAGCAGGCACAAAAGAACCAGCGAGCAGGCAAGGGTAGGAGCAAAACTGCAAATTATTTTTGGTCACCTAAGGTGTGGGGGAGAGGTCTGTCGGCCTCCCGCAAAGGAGGCCGGCAGAGTCGCCCTGTAGAGCTCTCGGACGGAGTTCCTGATGCAGTCCGACAGGAATGAGGGACTGAGGAAGGCCACGCGTGGCGGCCGTCTGGAGCGGCTTTTCTAGGAGTGGGAGGGCAATAGGCGGGGCACGGGCGTGTTGGGGGGCGTTCCGCAGGTGCGACCAGGTAAATCTTAGTCTCTTCGGATTGACGTCACCTGGCGCATGCGCGGTTGGTCTGCACCTTCCCCGGCGCCGGCTGCATTTTCGCACGCGCGGGAAAAGTTGGTGATGAAGAACCCAGAAGTGCACCATCTTGCCTCCATTCCTCCAAACACTCGGGAGGCGGAGCTTGCAGTGAGCTGAGATCTGGCCACTGCACTCCAGCCTGGGCGACAGAGCGAGACTCCGTCTCAAAAAAAAAAAAAAACAAACAAACTAGGCTTCTAATTAGTGGCCTATAAAATGTTTTGTTTCACTCTCAGTTGTCTCAAGACCACTTGCGCATTCATATTGAGTATTAGCCAAGACTCTTTCCGCTGCAAAAAACTAAAATCCAAATCAAACTATCATAAACAAGAAAAGGGATTTATTAGTTCACCTAGCTAAGAAGATTCTGGGATAGCTCACAGAACTTAATGAGCAGATATAAAAAAGTCAACACTAAGGAGTTGTCAGAGCTAGGGCATATGAATTATAGAAGATAAAAAATAATTTTCTTTCTAATATTCATAGTTCTTAGTTGGGGTAGACCCCTGTAAGAAAAGGCAGATTAAGAAGGGAAAACAAACAGAAGTTTTATTTTAACATGTGGACCTCATGTATACCAGGAGATACTCAGAAAAAATGGGTAAATTTCTAAGAGGTAGCTTTGAATTCAGACTTAAATACAAACCTCCACTGAAACAACGAAGGATATAGAAAAGGCCGGTTTTGAGGAAATAATCAGGAAAAGTCTGGTAAACAAAAGCAACGTTTGTTATGCAGATTTAAGTTAGTGCCTTCTCCATTGATAAGAGTATCTCGTGATTTAGTCATTCTTTTCTTTCTGGTAGAAAGAGGGAAACACCCTTACAAATGGATATTTCTTTTATAGATGTAAATTTCCCTTACAAATGTGTAACTTCTACTCCGTTTTCAGAGCTGCTCCTGTGTCTGCAGTTTCTCAAAATAATCAGCTCAAAATAATCCCTATGCCAAAGAGTCATATTTTGGGGTGACATATTCTGGTTTCCTACAGTCATATTTTCGGGAGGCATATTTTGGTATCCTACAAAAGTAAAGGTTGGGAATTACGAAGTCAAAGAACCAGGGATGATGAAACAAAGAGGAACAAATCTCAATAGGCAAATGGTAAGAGTCTAGAAGTTCAGAATCAGGGGCTATAACCAGGAACTTGGTGCCCTCTGGCTTTCCGTCTATCCTTCATCTTTGCTATCTCTGCTTCTCCTTGTGTATTGGTCCCATTCTCTACTACTAAAGACAAACTTCCTGTACATGGTAAATTAAAGACCTTTCAGCAATTTCTGGCATGCATCCTAGTGTAAAATTCAAGAGTCATCCCACACACACATAAACTTTGAATCTAAAAAATTCTACAGAAGACTCTAATTGGTCTACCTTGGGTCACAGGCCCACCCCTTAGACCAATCTCTGTGGCCACTGTGTCAAACGCCCATTTCTGTGGCAGGGCAGGACAATCTACTTTGATAAAAAATTCTACTAGAATGCATGAAATGGGGAGAAATTCCCCAGAAGAAAGAGAATGCTAAATCAGAGGGGGGGATATGAAAGGATCATGGGCAAATGAGAATAATAGCTATCTGAGTCCTTATACACCTTCCACCCTCCATATTATTGAAGAATGCATTGTTCCTGAGGGCAAGCCACATTCAACTACTGACAACAATGGTATGAAACCATTTTCCAGTGACATCATTTATTTACAAACACAGCTAGACTAATTTCTTAAAGAAGCTGAGGATAGTAGTGAAAA
>NW_016867829.1:0-1680 GCF_001698545.2 Rhinopithecus bieti | reverse complement strand
AGTCAGGCATGGTGGTGCACGCCTATAGTCCCCAACTACTCAGGAGGCTGAGGTGGGAGGATGGAGCCCAAGAGGTTGAGGCTGCAGTGAGCCATGATCACGCCACTACACTCCAGCCTGGACAACAGAGTGAGACCCTGTCTCAAAAAAAAAAAAAAAAAAAAAAAAAATCAGCTTTATTGGAGTATAATTTACATACAGTAAAATTCATCCTTTTGAGGTTTACAGTTCAATGAGTTTTGGTGAATGTTGTGTAACCATCACCAAAACCATGCTCTAGAACATCTCATCACCTCTCCAAATTCCCACATGCCCTTTGCAGCCAACCACTCCCTCCACCCCTGCCCTTGGCCACCACTGATTTGATGTCTGTCTTTTCTAAACTTTATTATAAATTGAATCATGCGGTATGTATTCTTTGGTCTGGCTTCTTTCACGCAGCATACGTTTTGAGCTTCATCCGTGTTGGGGTGTGTGCGTGTGTGTGAGAGAGAGAGAGCGCGTGAGAGTGAGAGAGAGCAGTGCATTTCCTTTTGATTGCCGAGTAGTATTCCATTGTTTGGCTGGATCAGGGTTTGTTCAGCCATTCACCCACTGAAGGACACTTGGGTGGTTTCCAGCTTTGTGTCATTATGATGGAGTGGCTCTAAACATTTATGTGCAGGCTTGTGTGTAAACGCGCATCTTCATTTCTCTAAGGTAACCGCTTAGGAGTGGATTGTTCGGTCAAGTGGTAGATTGACGTTGAACCTGCCTTTCTCTTTGGACTGTGCAGGTCAGCTGGTCGCACAGTGATGAGTGCTGTTATCTCTGGATGTAGTCACACCAGCTGAGTGTTTGCTTTCTATCTGCCCTGCTTTCCCCATTTCTCTCCCCCACCTCCACTTTATTATTTTTTTATTAGTGTTGTTATTACTTTGAGACAGGGTCTCGCTCTGTTGCCTAGGCTGGAGTGCAGGGGTGTGACCATGGCTCACTGCAACCTCGACCTCCTGGGCTCAAGTGATCCTCCCACCACAGCCTCCTGAGTACTGGGACAACAGATGTGCCGCCACCATACCTGACTAATTTTTTTTTCTTTTTTTGGTAGAAGTGAGGTCTCACTATGTTGCCCAGACTGGTCTTGAACTCCTGGGCTCAAGTGGTGATCCACCTGCCTTGGCCTCACAAAAGTGCTGGGATTACAGGAGTGAGCCACTGCACCCGGCCTCATCCCCACTTTGTATCAGTGAAGATGTGTCCGGAGTTGGTTCCTTCCAGTGGCTTCTTGGTCTGGCTGACTTCAAGAATGAAGCTGCGGACCTTCGCAGTGAGTGTTACAGTTCTTAAAGGTGGCGCAGACCCAAAGTGTGAGCAGCAGCAAGATTTATTGTGAAGAGCGAAAGAACAAAGCTTCCACGGCATGGAAGGGGACCCAAGCGGGTTGCCCCTGCTGGTGGAGGGAAGTGGGGGGTAGCCAGCTTTTATTCCCTTATTTTTCCCCTCCCACATTCTGCTGATTGGTCCATTTTACAGAGTGCTGATTGGTCCATTTTACAGAGTGCTGATTGGTGCATTTACAATCCTCTAGCTAGACACAGAGTGCTGATTGGCGCATTTTTTACAGACTGCTGATTGGTGTGTTTACAATCCTCTAGCTAGATAGAAAAGTTCTCCAAGTCCCCACTCGACCCTCGAAGT
>NW_016867828.1:0-1676 GCF_001698545.2 Rhinopithecus bieti | reverse complement strand
AAAATGGCCCCTTCAAATATGTTCATACCCTAATTCCTGGAATGTGTGAATATGTGTGCAGTAGAAACATTGGCAAAAGGGATTTTGCAGATGTGATTATAGTTACAGAACTTAAAACAGGAAGATTATCCGGGTGGATACAATATAATCATATGAGACTAATTAAAAGCAGATGATTTTCTCTGACTGCAAGCAAGGGAGACTCAGCATAGGGGAAGCTGGAGATTTGGAAGATGACAGGTACTCAACGTGTCATTTGTTGTTCTTATATATAGAAGCCTATGTGGAAGAACTAGAGAGAGGCCTCTATGATCTAAGGGCAGCCCCCAGCTGATAGCCAGCAGAGAAAAGAGAGTCTTAGTCCTATGCCCTCCAGGAACTTGATTCTGTCAAGAACCTGCCTGAGCTTGGAAGCAGATACTTCCAAGAGTCTCCTAATAAGACCCTAGCCAGTCAACACTTTCATTTCAGTTTTGTGAGTCCTGAATCACACAATCCAGTGAAGTTGATGTGGACTTCTGACCTACAGACATTGTAAGATAGTAACTCGGCATTGTTTGAAGGGCCCAAGTTTGTGAAAATTTGTAGGGCAGCAATGGAAAACTAATAGAAGACTATTCCATTATGTTACTACAACACAACACTTAAAAAAATATCTATTTTACTATTGATGGATTTGGATTGCTTTCAATTGAGACTTAATATGATTAATGATGCTAGGAACATTCTTATATGTGTCTTTTGGCAGATGTATTTACATATTTCTGTTGGTAATTAGGAGTGGAAGGGATAGGTTGTATTATATGCATATTTCAGCATTAGTAGATATTGCTAATCAAAGTGGCAACAGTAATAGGCACTCCTGCCCGTGGTCTATGAGAGTCCCAATTGTTCCATGCCCTTGCCAACACCTGTTGGAAAATTTATAGTGCTAAAGAAGAAATCACAATGTTTGTAAATGTTTGTTGCTACTTCATGGTGTCTTGATTTGTAGTTCTCTGATGATGAATGATGTTGAGTATATTCTCATATACTTACTGGATGCTTGGAGATATTCTTTGAGAAGTACCTGCTCAACACTTTGTCAATCATTCAAGCAGTCCGTAAGCAACACCATAGCTGCTTGATTGGCTCACCATATTTCCATAAAACTGGTTAGTAAGGAAAGAATGAACTCAAATGGATTTATACAGCACAGAAAGCATCATAACCTTCTGTTCACATCTCAAGTTCACAACAGTTCCCTCTCCCCACACATCCTATGGGGAATGCAGAGGTGGGCCTAGGTGGATGCTACATCTGTGACATAGGTCTGTGCCTCAGCTGAGAACACTGCCCTTAGGAGCTTCCGAGTCATTTAAGGGGCTGCTGATAAGCCTGTCCTTTCTTTATATCTGAGAAAGAGTTAATAAAGATATGCAAGTAAATCTTCTTGTATATAAACAAATTTTCTACCAGAAGATGAGGGAGACTTTACTATCATGGAAGGTAAATAAATTTTCTCTGTGACCCAAAAACCATCTCTAGCTTCCAAGCCTGTTTGCCACACAAATACCCTTGAAAAGATATGCATATAGATATATCTATATATGGTTACATAAATATACATATACATACATATATTATAGTTCGATACAAATATATGCACATACATACATTATATAAGTATACTTATA
>NW_016867827.1:0-455 GCF_001698545.2 Rhinopithecus bieti | reverse complement strand
CCCCTTGAGGGGATGGAACCCCTGTTCTCCATGATGTGATTATTTCACACTGCATGCCTGTATCGAAACATCTCATATACCCCACAAATATATACACCCACTATGTGCCCATAAGTTAAAAATACTTTTTTTTTTGAGACAAAGTTTCACTCTGTTACTCAGGCTGGAATGCAATGGCAGGGTCTCGGCTCACTGCAACGTCTGCCTCCCGGGTTCAAGTGATTCTCCTGCCTCAGCCTCCTGAGTAGCCGGGATTACAGACACCTGCCACCACGTCTGGCTAATTTTTTGTATTTTTAGTAGAGACAAGGTTTCTCCATGTTGTCCAGCTTGGTCTCGAACTTCTGACCTCGTGATCTGCCCACCTTGGCCTCCCAAAGTGCTGGGATTACAGGTGAAAAAAATTTTTTTAAAAGATTGATGAGAGAAGAAAAGGCCACAAAATGCTATGCTTT
>NW_016867826.1:0-204 GCF_001698545.2 Rhinopithecus bieti | reverse complement strand
TGTGTGTGTATATATGTGTGTGTGTGTGTGTATATATGTGTGTGTGTGTGTGTGTGTGTGTGTGTGTATATATATGTGTGTGTGTGTATATATATGTGTGTGTGTGTATATATGTGTGTGTGTATATGTGTGTGTGTGGATATGTGTGTGTGTGTATATATATGTGTGTGTGTATATATATGTGTGTGTGTATATATATGTGTG
>NW_016867825.1:0-454 GCF_001698545.2 Rhinopithecus bieti | reverse complement strand
TTAACAATAATAAATAATAAATAAAAATAAAATGTGTAAATAAGACACATTTGAAAGCAGATACATGAGTATAGAAATTTCCTCACAAATGTTCATAAACTATGCTATTTTGAATCTACTATTTGAATGTACAACAGGAAATAAAAAAAAAAATTAGGATAGTACAAAACAAAATAATGGCCTGGGCCAGAAGAGGGTATTCCTTTAGCAAGATGAATGCTTTCCTTTTTCAAGATGAATACTATCTGCAAGCCAGCCCATTTCTGGGTTTGGTTTACATCAAAGCCATTCCACTCTAGGACACATTCTTAGATTCCTGGGAGATAATGATTGTCATGGAAGCCACACCCACTCTGAGCATTCCTGCTGTTAGGTAAAGGAATGTTTACAGAATGTTGTGCATGAGTTACTCCTCCTAAATTCTTCTACTCCTGGGAGTTAAGTTTCCCCACTG
>NW_016867824.1:0-1390 GCF_001698545.2 Rhinopithecus bieti | reverse complement strand
AAGTCACTTTTATTATTATTATTATTATTATTATTATTTTTATTTTTTTTTATTTTTTTTTTTGAGACGGAGTCTCGCTCTGTCACCCAGGCTGGAGTGCAGTGGCCGGATCTCAGCTCACTGCAAGCTCCGCCTCCCAGGTTCACGCCATTCTCCTGCCTCAGGCTCCTGGGTAGCTGGGACTACAGGCGCCGCCACCTCACCCGGCTAGTTTTTTGTAGTTTTTAGTAGAGACTGGGTTTCACCGTGTTAGCCAGGATGGTCTCGATCTCCTGACCTCGTGATCCACCCGTCTCGGCCTCCCAAAGTGCTGGGATTACAGGCTTGAGCCACCGCGCCCGGCCCACTTTTATTACTTTTTTGGAGACATGGTGCAGCAATTTTTCTTCTTATTATTATTTTTTATTTATTTTTTGAGACAGTCTCCCTCTGTTGCCCGGGCTGGCATACAGTGGCACAATCTTGGCTCACTACAAGCTCCGCCTCCCGGGTTCACGCCATTCTCCTGCCTCAGCTTCCCAAGTAGCTGAGACTACAGGTGCCTGTCACCACGCCTGGCTATTTTTTTTGTATTTTTAGTAGAGATGGGGTTTCACCATGTTAACCAGGATGGTCTCGATCTCCTGACCTCGTGATCCTCCTGCCTCGGCCTCTCAAAGTGCTGGAATTACAGGCATGAGCCACAACTCCCTGCCCTGGAGTGCAGCAGTTTTATCATAGCTCACTGCAGCCTTGAATTCCTGGGCTCAAGCCATCTTCCAGTCTCAGTCTCCTGAGTAGCAGGGACTATAGGATGTGTTGCCACCATGCCTGGCTAATTTTTAAATTTTTAGAGGAGATGGGGGGGATTTCCCTATATTGCCCAGGCTGGTCTCTTAACTCCTTATCTCTAGTGATTTTCCCGCCTTGGCCTCCCAAAGTGCTGGGATTATAGGCATGAGCCACTGTGCCTGGCCCAGAGGCCATATTTTTAACTTCTCTGCTATATTGCTTAGTTTCAACTGAGGATACTAGTAGATCTTTTTGTTTTTTTCTTTTTTGATACTAGTAGATCTTACAATATATAATTCTAAATATATTTTGTGAAGCTGAGGTGGAAGTATTGCTTGAGTCCAGGAGTTCAAGACCAGCCTGGGCAACATAGCAAGATACTGTCTATATAAAACATTAAAAAAAATAGCCAGGTAATAAGGCCAGGCACAGTGGCTCACGCCTGTAATCACAGCACTTTGGGAAGCTGAGGCAGGTGGATCATGAGGTTAGGAGTTTGAGACCAGCCTGACCAACATGGTGAAACCCCATTTCTACTAAAAATACAAAAACTAGCCGGGCATGATGGCATGTACCTATAACCCCAGCTACTCAGGAGGCTGAGGTAGGAGAATCGCTT
>NW_016867823.1:3460-7950 GCF_001698545.2 Rhinopithecus bieti | reverse complement strand
ACCTCAGTTCTACACACAATATTTTCCAGTAAGAAAGAAACTACATTTTCTCTTTATACATTGATATGTATTAACATTTTATGTAAAATACACACACTCAACATCATCTTGGTTAACAAACACTAATCTTATCTTTCTTTTCTATGGATCCTAAGCACATGTATCAGATGGCCTTATTCAGGATTACATTTCATATCTATATGTAATTTTACTATATGATATCATTCTTAAATTTAAATTTCCTTGATAGCATAAATCAGTACTTCTACAAAGTGTGCACTTGTGCTAAACATAGTGATCAATCAATATTTCATTAGCCAATTATCTATATTTAACCAATAATTTTAGATTAAATAACATAGTTCACATAGAGACATCATCAACACTACCACATAGAATTAGAAATATTATTTTTTGTTTTAACTATGACTACAGAAGGAATAAAAGACCACTGTAATAAATTCTGTGGATGCTCTGCCTTTATACACATATTCCCTGGGATGTTTCCTGGGGCAGGCCCATAGCCAACACCTGTGGGTGTGGAAGTTTCAAATCTCAGCTCCATCACCCCAATCACAACAAAACTGTGATGTCATTTCAGTTCTGGAGAAACCTACAGGATTAGGTTGCTGTTGAGATTTCAATTTAAATGTCACATTTATTTGGAGTGATCAATTCCCTGTTCTACTTCTCTTACCCCTTTATTGTTGTTTGCGGAGCGGGGAACATTTCCTTAATGCACAGACCCATGAATCATCATCTAAAAGTGAGCTTGTGGACAAAGTTACCTAAGACAACTACTAAATTAACAAACAAAAGAAACACTATCTCTTGAAATATTTCTAAAATGGTAAAGAATTAAGGAAAATAATTCTGAAAATAAATTTTATTCCAAGAATGAAGTGGAAATAAATATAATAATGTTTGTTTATCTTACAAACCCAGTTTGCAGAAGATAACATTTGATTTCAGATGTTCCTCATGGTAAAAAAATAGCCAACATGTACAAAACTGACTTGACCACATTCTTTTCATAGAGCATATAATACAGAAATCAGACAAGTAATATGGCATGGAACTATGGACACTTCACTCATCTATATTACTATTAAAATACATTAAAACAGAAAAAACAGACATACAGTTGGTAGTAGCAAGAGCTTACATTTTAATAAAATATTTCTGGGGAAATAGAGCAATTTGTGTTACTTCATCAGGGAACAATGGTAATATTTATGAATTCCCTATGCCAATGCATACAGACACAAATGGTTACTGACAGATGAATTGTTCTAAAAAATACTCAGTATTACAGTAACAATGAGATGAAAAGCCCCTTTGATATTATGAGTTTCAATTCCATTATAAGATTTAAATAGCTACCTCAGGCACGTGTGATTTAAAATAGTTCTACTGGGTAAAAATCAGAATGAGTATTCCTGGTAATAAGAGGGTCGAAGATATGATATGAATGTTAATGAAAATGTAAATGGGCTTGTACTATTTGTGGCCGTGCTTCCTGTTATAAGAAACACTGCGTTTGGTCATTTGGTTGTGGTGGTGTCCACCGGATGTCTTCATTTCTTTTTACAGCAGCATTAGAAATGTAATTTACATACTCTAAAATTCATCTTTTAAAGATGTACAAATCAGTGTTTTTTAAAAATATAATCACAGAGTTGGACAACCATCACCATTATCTAACTTCAGAAAATTTTCATCGTCCTTAAATGAAATCCTCTACCGCTTAACAGTCACTCTCTATTTGCAACTCCATCCCACCCCCAGCCCCTGAAAACAACTAATCTGTCTCTACAGATTTTCCTATGCTGGAAATTTCTCTTTTGGAAATTAGTAAGTACTCCGTGGATGAAACGTGGAGACCATGTGTACATCCCTATCCTCACCAGTCTTTCATATTTTGATACTGAATGGTATGATGACCACATACAATTCATTAAATAAGGTGTGAAAAGTCTCACAATTCATCTCTCTGTCATTAGCTAGTGAATAATTAATACTCTAATCACACATCACTAATTCTTTCCACATCATTAGTGAGGCTGAGAGATTTTATGCTTGTCTGACCAATTTTTAGGAATGAAACTTTGAAGCTTCATGTTAAATCTCAGTGATAACTGGTCTTGTATTTATAATATTTTAGCACTTTTCACTGGAACACAAAATACTGTGATGGCATGTCAAACATATGTCAACATCATAAAAATATTATGATATATTTATCATCTTTACTAAAGTTCTGCTCCCATCTATACTATTTCAAGGGAGATCTTACATTCTAAAAGCAATCTTATTGAGCATGATTTTAATTCACAGAGAAACTGGCAGAGCAAGAAAGCCTCCAGGTTTGTAGAAACATGTCTCTCTAGTCTTACCACAGTTATCTGACTAAACTATTTTCTGCAAAGCAGCTAGAAAAAAAATTATATGTTGGTTAACACTGGCAGTAGCTACGAAGGGTTAAAAGAAGAGGTTAATGCTAACATTGCTTTTGATTAATGAACCATATTTCTATATATAGGTTTGAATAAAGTGAACAACAGGTGAAGGAGAGGAAAAGACGTTGGGTTGGTATTTTGAACATGCTTTAAATTGTGAAACCAATGACCACCCCCATCACCATAAAAAACACGTGCTTACAGAATTCATATAGCATTTAGGTAAAGACTTAAAATCAATAGAATAAATTCAGATGACTATATTTCCATCAGGGAAACTTATTATACAAAACACACTTCCTTGAGCAACCATTCTGATGTGTTTATCCACACCTATTCACATTTTTTCTCAATTTAAATAACTGTTAGCAGAATATTTCATATGTAACTTTACTCACCATGAATGGAAGGAGTCTGAGGCCCTCACCAGAAGCATGTACTGTTTCCATGCTTTTTGTACACCCTGCAGAACCATGAGCCATATAAATCTCTATATAAATTACCTAGCCTCAGGTGTTTCTTATAAAAACACAAACAGACTAAGACAATGTCCATGTATTTCTGTGTGTGTGTGTGTGTACATGTATATATACACAAAATATAATTTTTCTAAATATAAACATATTTTAGAGGTGATTAATTTTACTTTTTGCCACAATTCCTTCCTGGAAACTTCATTTGAAACTGCATTAACACATGTTATATTTTCTCATAAAATCACTGAATTATAAATATAACATCTACTGATGTATATTAATTGAGGTTAACACAATTTAAAATTGTGAAAATAGACCCTAAAGAGAGATTTTGAGATTTCAAAAATGTTTTACCTGAATTATAGCATCATTTCCAGAGAAAAAAGCATACTACCAATGAGATGTCTCATGTGAAAAGAATTAATATACACTTATAGAATTGCTAAATGCATATATATTTCTATATTTGATGAATATCTATGGATCTCTCATGTGATCTGAAGAAGAATTCTCTTCCTTTATCTTACTCTGCTACAAATCAATGGAAGACATTCATATGTGAAACATACTTCCTTGGACTTAGGGGGATTTAGAACCTAAAGTCTATTTTAGGGCACGAAATTGGTTCTGCAGGGTGTACAAAAAGCATGGAAACAGTATATGCTTTTGGTGAGGGCCTCAGGCTCCTTCCATTCATGGTGGAAGGCAAAGGAGAGCCAGTGTGTACAGATCACATGGTGAGAGAGGAAGGAAGAGAGAGAGGAGTGAGGTGCCAGGCTCTTTTTAAGAATCAGCTCACGTGGGAACTATCCTGGTACTAACAGAGCAAGAATTCAGTCATTACCTGAAGGACAGCACCTAGTCATTCATGAGGAAACCAACTCATGACCTTAACAACTCGCATTAGGCCCCATCTCCAATACTGGGGATAAAATTTCAACATAAGATTTGACAAGGCCAAACAAACCATATCCAAATCATAGCAAACATATTTGTGTGTATGCATAGATATACACATTATTAATATATAAACCTTATGTTTATGTTTTTATGAAGGCATATACATTATATTCTAAAAATACACAGAAGGAATCTAAACCTTAATCAGAGAGAGATTAACATATTAAATAGCTGTGTCTTTACCTCTAAGAGTAGAACTGCTAAATATCATGCCTTGACCTGTAACGCAATAAGTACAGCAATGCCTTACAAAGAAAAATTATTTCTAATCATTAGCTCTTCTGCTGTTTGCATGCTTATATACTTGAAGGTTAATTTCACAGAACTTAGAGCATAGGCACTAGCTATTACATACACTATATGGTTTAATATTTGCAGCCTGATGGAACCAAACACTAAAACTCCGACATGATGATACAAACTCACATAAAATAGTAAGATCATTTTCATTTTCGTTCCAAGAATAGTATAGTGCATTTTATTGACATTATAAGACAGGAATGACATATCCAAACCATGCTTTTTACAGGCTCTTTTCCTTATATCTCTTAGGAGATTTCAGGATATATATACATATATATGTGTATATATATTA
>NW_016867823.1:0-3270 GCF_001698545.2 Rhinopithecus bieti | reverse complement strand
TATATATACATATATATTATGATATATACACACATACATACATATATATCATAATAAAAAAGGAATAGTTATACTTTGAAATGACTCCATTCTGATTTTTTTATAAACAAAGAATAACACAAAAACAAGGTCAGAACTGGCCTTAAAAGTTGAAGGACATCAACTCTGTGTAATGGTGAAACTTCCTCTGATAGAAATACTTGTTAAAATTATTTTCCCAACTGTCTGGCCAATGGTCTGAAATCCTACCATGAAATATGTATTCTCATTAGTTAGAGCAGTACAATCTAAAAGAATATTTGTTGATTATAAATTAGTAGCTTGAAGATTAGGTATTAATATTTAAGCAAGGGCTCAGCTATTGGAGATCAACTAAGACATGATGGAATGAGCATAGGAAATTAGGAAGTTAGGTGACGATCTGACATCACTTTCAAAGGGAATATGATTGCATATGGGTGACTGCCTCAGCTGGGGACTCCAGGCAATAAGAAAATGGTTCAAAAGGGAAGGGCAAAAGAAATCAATTAGGAACTACAATATATTCAACACAGCATAAAATACTCTCTTATCTCATTGAATATTCCAGAGTTAGATGATCTCTTTTATAATGTTCCCACTGGATACAAGGGCAATAATAGAAAGACGTGTGAACTTAATAAAAATAAAGTTCACATATTGTGTTGCATTGTTCCTTTCAAATGAGATGTCAATAAAATCCATCCAAAATGTAACTCTGCATTATTAGTAACAGACTCGGAATGGTAAAACTACTGTTTCTGTAATCTATGAAAATGGTTCCCAATTTCTAGGCTGCAGACTCTTACAAAGCAGCTGAGGGTATACCTGCAAAACAGTAAGTTTGATAAATAATTTTTAAGACATCTTTTAAAATGACTTTACATATGTCATTATATACTCTAAGAGGTAGTACAATTACATTTTACTTTAGAGTTTATCTGAATTTATAGTAATGTTTGGTGATATGTTTTCTCAAAAAACAGGTAATAAAATATAAGTATTTTCATGTAGAGTGGCTAGCAAATGGTTTGAGCTTGCAAAAGCATGCAGGAATTGAAAAGAATGAAATCACAGGTCTTCAGTTTGAATGTAGTATAAAATAAAACATGCTAATATTTCATTAGTTTACGCAAGACTGAAATAAAAATCATTTAATGTTCATGGAAGTCAGATATCACTTCAAGCCTTAAAGGAGAATTCTGAAGTACTATTTGCATTTCAGCATGGAAGAATTAAATCCCACTTCCTGCCATTGATGCTTCTTTATGTAGACTTATCCAGTAGCAATAGGAAAGTGTCATGTCCAGCAAACTACTGGAAAAGATCATAAACATCCATGTTCTGGCTACAAACACTTAGGTTGGTGCTGTTGGAGACTGACTTTCACAATTACATAGAATATTATTAAGATTATGGGGCTAACATTTGCTTCCAGATTTAGCAATTGGGAAACAAAATGTTTAAATTGTAATAAGCCTGAGGAAAACAGTTGCCAAGAGAATAACAGAGGGTGATGATGGGAGGAAAGAGAGGTGTTAAAAAAATTATAAAACATAATGAATTTGCATGCCCATTTCAATAAATTGACTTAGAAGGTTGGCAGTTTTACCAATCACTACAAGGTCTATATTTTTAGTAGAATATAGGGTATTTTTTAACAAATAAAAGTTAATAAATACTCAATTACACAAAACAGAGTAAGCTGTGAAGATTGATTTGTGAAGGTGTAACACAAAATTGACATGCATATATGCTTTTTATTTTCTTTAATTTCACAGGGTTGTTGATGTTTGACTTGCTATCAATCACCATGTCCTAATATTTATTCCATCAAAATCACTTCTTCTTTCCCATTCACAGTTTTATTTTCATTCTAACAACCACCACTCTAATTCTGCACATGTGTACAGCATCAACCTGGAAAAGCTTATTCATTGGTCTCTTTACTTCTACCCTTTGTCATAATTATCTTGCACATAAATATCTTACTCAATCTGTCTAGCCCCTTAAATGCAAAGACAAGCATACAGCATGTAAAAAAGACTGCAACATGAGTGTATGTATGGATGGAGAAATTGACATCCTAATCTGTGATACATTTGAGCTACTGAAAAAAAAACCTACTTTAGCCATCAGTAGGGATCCTACATGTATCATATTCAATACCTAATTGTCACAGGTTGAATTTTCTAGAAGCAGACAGTTTGGAGTTTAAGAGGATTATTAGGGAGTAACACATGTAAGAAATGGAGATGGAACCAAATGAAGAACAGAATGAATTAGAACAGCTATGCAAGCCCAATGAGGACTTGGTCAACGAGGCTGGGAGCTCTGGATTGCCTTTCAAAGTTTCTGGTATCAGGCTGAAATGTGTAGTCCTCTAAACATGCCTTAATCAGTTAAAAGATGCAGACTTGCCTGGTGGGGTGTCACCTTAGTCCAGGTGGCACTCTTCAGCTGAGAAAGATCCTGTAGGACCTGACAAAAGGAGGCAGGTAGCTGATAGCATTCCACATAGCCAAACACCAAGTACTATCATGAAAAGGCATCTGGAAAGTTCAGTTCCACATATTTCAAACTAATCAACTCATTTTTATCCTAATTTCCAAATCATAAAAAATCTAACAGTTGTTGTGATCATCCATTATAGCAAGCTGTATCATTTGCTAACCCCACACACTTGGTGCTTTTGGTGTGTTTTAGGACAGAGAGATACACGCTGGTCAGTACACCATTTGAGCAGCCTTCCTTAAGTGAGGAGAGACTGAGTAGCCACTTGAGGATTTCATATCCTTGTAAGTCTGTGAAGCCCTTTGTAAAACACAGCTTCTTCAGGCATTACTTGAAATTCTATCGACTATAAATATGAAATGCCCTTCTTGGTTCAATTTTGCTCATAGCCAATTCTTATTCATTAGTCAGCCCATGTTGTCTATGTCACGTATTACTCATTTTTTATACATATTGTTAGGATACCTAATTACCAAGAGGACGCATCATGGTTTTTAAAGTGATGTTTTCATCCAGTAGGAACCACCATAATGCAAATAGATGACACTTTTATTTTGAAAGTAAGAGCTTGAAAAGAAACTATCATCAGAGTGAGCAGACAACCTACAGAATGGGAGAAAAATTTTGCAAACTGACCACCTGACAAAGTACTAATATCCAGAGTGTACAAGGAACTTAAACACATTTACAAGAAAAAAAAAACAACTCCATTAAAATATGGGGTGCTGACGAGTTGAT
>NW_016867822.1:0-979 GCF_001698545.2 Rhinopithecus bieti | reverse complement strand
TACAGGTGTGAGCCACCATGTCAGGATTTAAATTGTTTTTTCAAAATTTTATAAACAATCTATAAAATGTTAATCTTGACCATAAGATACAACCTCCATCAGCCTTTTGAAACCTTTATAACCTTTATTAAGGAGTCCGTTAATGCTTCAAAAAAATCTTGTTGGCTGGGCGCGGTGGCTCAAGCCTGTAATCCCAGCACTTTGGGAGGCCGAGATGGGTGGATCACGAGGTCAGGAGATCGAGACCATCCTGGCTAACACAGTGAAACCCCATCTCTACTAAAAAATGCAAAAGCTAGCTGGGCGAGGTGGCGGGCGCCTGTAGTCCCAGCTACTCGGGAGGCTGAGGCAGGAGAATGGCGTGAACCCAGGAGGCAGAGCTTGCAGTGAGCCGAGATCCGGCCACTGCACTCCAGCCTGGGTGACACAGCGAGACTCCATCTCAAAAAAAAAAAAAATCTTGTTAATCTGACACACGGGCTCATATGCTGGTCTTGCATCAATGTGCCTTTGACATTTATGATTATAGAGAAACTGAACCTATTTCAGCTTTCAAAAATCAGCCCTTACAATCTCACACACCCACCTCTTTGGTGATAGTCCCTGGGCCTTAAGGAGTTGAGTAGCTTTAATTTCTGGCCCTGCATCTGAGGAATGCAGTTTATTCTGAATGGCAACTTCTCCCTGGGCCTGAAGATGAGGCTTTACTGTCAGTATTTAAGATGTGGCAGAACCTGGTGTCTTTTTTAGACCTAGCATCATTGTCTGGGGTAAATACCTGAGATTCATTGTCTCATGGCCACGGAAAACTAGGACTCGGCACACCAGAGTGAGGTTAAGAGCAGAAGTTTAATAGGCGAAAGAAAGAGAAGAGATATCTGCAGAGAGAGGGGTCCCAGAGAACATGAGTTGCCACTTCCACCGTGAAGTGAAGGAGGTTTTTTTTTTTTGAGACGGAGTCTCGCTCTGTCGCCCGGGC
>NW_016867821.1:0-1390 GCF_001698545.2 Rhinopithecus bieti | reverse complement strand
CATGAATGTCAGGAAGGAGCTGGAGAAGGAGATCGGAAGAACCTGGGAGGCGGAGCCTGCAGTGAGCTGAGATCGCACCACTGCACTCCAGCCCGGGCGACAGAGCGAGACTGTGTCTCAAAAAAAAAAAAAAAAAAAAAAGCAAGAAAAAAAGGAGGGCACAAAAGAAGGTAGATTTTTAAAAACCAAGTAAATAAGTAATTAAGTGTGAGCGGACTAGGTAATTCAATTAAAACAGACCCATTGAAACAAAATGGTACAGAAAGGTCAACATAAAAGGGTAAATGTTATTAGAAGTGTCCAAGAAAAGGATGGGAAAAGATATAGCATGAAAATAACGACCAGAAGAAACATTTTATAATGACAAGAAGTTTAATTTGTCAGGAAAATTAACAGTTTTCAAATTATATGCATCTCATAAAGTAACTTTAAAATATATAAATACTGGAATAAATACAGGGAGAAACAGACAAAGCAATCACGAGAGAGTGTAACCTACTTTCTTTAGTAATAATAGAAAAGGCAGGGAAAAAATCAGTGAGAATCTAGAAGATTAAACAAAACTGAAAAACCAGATCTGGTTCATGCCTGTAATCTCAGCACTTTGGGAGGCCAAGGCGGGCAGATCATGAGGCCAGAAGATCGAGACCATCCCGACTAACACAGTAAAACCTCGTCTCTACCAAAAATGTAAAAAATTAGCCGGGTGTGGTGGTGTTCGCCTGTAATCCCAGCTACTCGAAGGCTGAGGCAGGAGAATCACTTGAACCTGGGCAGTGGAGTTTGCAGTGAGCCGAGATTGCGCCATTGCACTCCACAACCTGGGTGACAGAGTGAGGCTCTGTCTCAAAAAACAAAAAAAAACACAACAACAACACACACACACATGCACACACATAGGCATAGTGGCTCACACTTGTAATCCCAGCACTACTCAGGAAGGCCGAGACAGGCAGATCACTTGACCAGCCTGGACAACATGGCAAAACCCCATCCCTACAAAAAATACAAAAAAATTAGCCAGGCGTGGTGGTGCATGCCTGTGGTCCAGCTTCTCGGGAGGCTGAGGTACGAGGATCACTTGAACCTAGGAGATGAAGGTTGCAGTGAGCTATGATCATGCCACCACACTCCAGCCTGGGAGACAGAGCAAGACCCTGCAGCCTACACCCGCAGAAGATACAACTTTTGCAAGAACAATGCAACATTTATGAAGAGTGACCACATCCTGGGTTATAAAGCAATAGACTGAAATCACTCTTTTTTTTTTTTTTTTTGTAGACAGAGAGTCTCACTCTTTCCCAGGCTAGAGTGCAGTGGTGCAATTGTAGTTAACCGTAATCTCAAACTCCTGGGTTCAAGCAATCCTCCCGCCTCAGCCTGCCAACTA
>NW_016867820.1:0-1391 GCF_001698545.2 Rhinopithecus bieti | reverse complement strand
TTTTTGTAAGACCGAGTCTCACTCTGTCACCAGGCTGGAGTGCAGTGGCACAGTCTCAGCTCACTGCAACTCCACTTCCTGGGTTCAAGTGATTCTCCTGCTTTAGACTCCCAAGTAGTTGGGATTACAGGCACACACCACCAGGCCCAGCTAATTTTTGTATTTTTAGTAGAGACGGGGTTTCACCATGTTGGCCAGGATGGTCTCGATCTCTTGACCTCGTGATCCACCTGCCTCAGCCTTCCAAAGTGCTGGGGTTACAGGCGCCCGCCACCTCGCCCGGCTAGTTTTTTGTATGTTTTAATAGAGACGGGGTTTCACTGTGTTAGCCAGGATGGTCTCGATCTCCTGACCTCGTGATCCGCCCGTCTCGGCCTCCCAAAGTGCTGGGATTACAGGCTTGAGCCACCGCACCCGGCCAAGTCTATGGATTTTTAAAAAATGACTTGGGCTTGTCTTCCTTGCTGAAGAAGGCTGTTTTCCAGCCTGTCACACAGCAGTTAGCCTGCAGACCCCCACTGGAGCCTCTGCCCTGCAGAGTCAAGCACGTGTTCTTTCTCGGTCTGTGTGGGGTGTGGGTGTGGTCAGGACACCCTCTGTGACCTTATGTACTGGGGATATCCCCTGCTTGAGGAGGATATCCAGGCAGGGTCTCCTCATTCTCCTTAGCCACCATTCAGCTTGGCCAAGAAATCTCCCCATGATTCCTCCCACGCCAGGGCCTCCCCTTTGTTTTTCACTGTTAGGGGCTGGTGAGCCACTGACCCGCCCCCTCCCTGCTGCCCAAACCACTTCTGTTTCCTGAGGGCGCCTTGGGAATGCTGAGTCGTGATTTCCTCATTCCCCTCCTGCAGCTGCATTTCTGCTGCGTCATGGTTGGGAGGGGGGACTCGCGGAAACAAAGAGAAGGCGGATTTTGCTAGATTTTGCTGAGTCACCAGTGCCGCCTCAGCTTCTCTTTGGGTGGGAGGTGAAAGGGCAGCTTTAATGGTAGGCAGGAGGAAGTGAAACTTCTAGAAAAAGGCAGAAGCCTCTTGTTTGTCTTTTCTAAGTCTGTGCCTTTCCCGTGCTGGGTCCCCCAGCTCCCACCCTGTGAAGTCCACCTCAATCTGCCCCGATTTAAGGTTGCAATCCACCGAGGTCTTCTTCTTTCACATCTCTCTGACTTCTGCATCTGCCCCATCTCTTCTGCCTCCAGCAGGAGAAAGTTCTCTTTTTTTTTTTTTTGAGACAGAGTCTTGCTCTGTCTTAGGCTGCTCTGTCACCTAGGCTGGAGTGCAATTGTCAGGCCTCTGAGTCCAAGCCAAGCCATCGCATCCTCTGTGACTTGCATGTATATGTCCAGATGGCCTGAAGTAACTGGAGAATCACAAAAGAAGTGCAAATGCCCT
>NW_016867819.1:3856-12893 GCF_001698545.2 Rhinopithecus bieti | reverse complement strand
CTGTATTCAGAATCACCTGAAAGCAAGTGGCATACATGGTTCCCATATCCATGAATTCAATGACCAGAGCTTAAATAACACTAGTCCCCCAAGAACACACTTCAAATCTTAGTTACCATCAAATATTGACTAATTGCATCAAGTACAGATTGGGTTGATCACTCTTTTCAGTCCACAAATCACTACATAAATAACAGATGCACGTCATGATCAGTGACTAATCATTTCTTTCAAAGTTTTTTCATGTCCGTTGGTGATTGTTTACTATTCACATTACTCAGTTCATGCACAGACAGCAAAGTGTGTACTTGTGTCATCTTGTCTCACAGTGATAAACTCATATGACATTTTATAAAAATGAATAATCAAGAAAGGGGAAATTGGCCAACAAAGATGCAAATACAGCAAAGAAATGAAAAATTATGATGCTGAAAATGACATTCAATCAAAAGTATATGGAGTTATAAAAGAAATAACTGACTGTGGGACCATAGGAATGTTGACATTGGCACCATTCCAGAAACCCTAGAAATGCAGCCAGAGAAACTTAGTGAAGGTGAACAAAATTGACATAAATGAGAAAGTTGTAACAAAAAGGATAAAGATGTCCCAGAGGAAGTAACATCAGCAAACAACTTCACATTGAAGGAACTCTTGGAGATATTTCACACTATTAAAAGTACAAAACATAAAATGTTGGAAGCTGATCCAAACTTTAAAAGGAATATGACAGTTCACAGGCATAAAAATGATGCTCGCTGGGTATTGTAAGTTATAAAATGAGAAGAAGAAGGCAACTACTGTTCAAACTACCACTGATGAGTTTTTTATAAAGGAGTAAAACATTTTAATGCTCAATGTTTCCAATGCTTTAAATTACACTGTACTAAAAAAAGTTAGTTTCACTCATCTGCTTCCCCATATTTGATCCAGTTTTACTAAGTTATTCGATCCCCCATTTAGTACAGTGTAACATATATATTACATACATATGTTATATAAATTACATAATATATAATATAAATTATGGATCAAAATAGTAAAATATATATAATACATAAAACTCATAAATTTGTAAATTTAATAAATTATATATATATTTGTGTTTTTTGAGACAGACTTTTCCTCTGTCACCTGGGCTGGAATACAGTGGTGCTATTATAGCTCACTGCAACCTCCACCTCCCTGGCTCAAGGGATCCTCCCACCTCAGCCTCCTGAGTAGCTGGGACTACAGGCTCATGTCACCACACTCAGCTAATTTTTGCATTGTTTTAGTAGAGACAAGGTCTCACTATGTTGCCCAGCCTGGTCTCGAAATCCTGGGCTGAAGCGATCTTCCTGCCTTGGCCTCCCAAAGTGTTGGGATTACAAGCATGAGTCACTGTGCTTGGTCATTCCCCTATGTATAAATAATGGAATGAATAGTAAAGGAGTTTTTTTAATGTTTTGGCAAAAATTTTTAAAGGTGACCAAACCATGGCACTTTTTCCCATGATTAAGATTGCTTTGTCCTGTCTCAGTTTTCATTTTCAGCATCCACACTACCATGCAGTAAGGACTGCCTGTATTTGGTGATAATGACTAGATCTGGGTTTTGACCGTGGAAGTTAGTGGCTGTGGTGAAGTGGAGGTAGTCTTGTAGTTGAAGACTTTTTGGCCCTCCTTTTCAGTAGAAAAGTCTAGAATCCATAACTGTTGGCAAAAAGAAAAAGACTGGAAGAAAAGGTGGCAAAATGTCATCATGGGTACTTCTGGGTGCAGGAATTGAAGGAGACTGAAATGAAAAGAAGTTCATGTGAATCGTTAAAACAAAATAAAACAATAATCCACAGGCTCTGGGGCCAGACTGATGACTAACTGCATTAACTTTGAGTAAGTTCCTTAGCTTCTCTGTGCCCTGAGACCTCATCTATGAAATACAGATAATAGTATTATCTATATGACCTCATAGGTTTATCAAGATAGAATCGATTAATACTTATAAAACATTTATAAGTTTGGTATGTAGTAAGGGCTCAATAAATGTTAACTATTACAATTATTATTGACATGTATACAGTTAAAAATAGAAGGTGTGTTTTTTATTCATTCTCTACATTTCCACTCTTCAGGAATAATCATTGTTAACAATTTAATGGGTATCCATCCAGTTCTTTATTATGCAAACACACATATACATATATGTGTGCATAAATATATACACATACATATATGTGTATATGCTTATATATGTGTATATACACACACATACATATTTGAAATATAAATGGGATCGTACAATGAACACTATTAAACAGCCTGCTCTATATATTTAGCAATATGTAAATATATCATTGACATCCTTGTAAGTCATAATACAGATCTGCTTTTTTTTTAATGGTGGCATTTGTGTTCCAGAGCATGTACTATATTTTATTTAACCATTTCCTTACTGATGAATACTTAGATCATTCTCAAATTTTTCACCTTTACAAATAATGCTGCAATGATTTTGACCTTCTGCATATTTTTAAACATTTATATGAGTGTTTTTGTAGGGCAGATTTCTACAAGTGAAATTGTTGAGTCAAAGGTGTATGCATTTATAATATCTGCATATACTTCCAATTTCTCCTCCAAAGAAGTTGTACCAGTTTATCAATATATAAGCATGCCATTTCCCCTAGGGCTTCATGCACTCTGGATATTATCAATCTTTAACTATTTTCCTACCTATTAGGCAATGTGGTATCTATCTCTTTAGGGTTATAATTTGCATTTCTCTGATCACTATTGAGGTTGAGCATCTTTTCATATGTATATCAGTCATTTGCATTTCCTCTTCTGTGAATTGCTTGCTCAAGTCCTTTTCTGTGAGTGATTTTCTTTTTTATTTATACTTTTCTGTTTTTAAAAAGAAAGGGAAATATTTTGTATTTTTTAAGTAACCTTGCGATCTCTTCTTGATCAACCATATTAGCAGTGGAAAGCATTTACTCAATTCAAAAGAAAGGAAAAATTAAATTTATATTTCTTGCTATGAGTTTCTTTTGGGGGGAAGGGGAACAGGAAACAATTTTAATTGCTTAATTCTGCTTTTCTCAATATAAAAACGACCCTCCTTTCATTCCCTGGGCCTTCATACTGGAAGACACTATTTGGTCATTTCAAATTCATCGTGGACTTCTGACACATTCTTCTAAGTTGCTCAAGTTTAAACTTTTAAAATTTAACTCAATAGTTAATAGTTTAAGAGTTTTTTTTTAAAGCCATTTTTGAGGTTGATACAGAAGGAAGTACAGGGCTGCACAGTTATTTCATATATTCAGACCCACTCTAACAACCCATTCTAACTGTTCAGACAGAGGCAGATGTATTTTTTTCTCTCAGAATTCTTTCAGAATGACCTCATAATTGGGCTGCCCCTGTAGGCTCAGCATTGAAGAATAATGAGTTTTTGAACCGTGAGGAGGACATGTTTTGAAACAGAAGCAAATAGTGAAGATTATTTACAATGCTGTCATCAAGGGAATCTGTGCTAGAATGGCTTGAAATGCTTCTGGGACTGAAGCTGGGTATGGCCATTGCAAAGAGTCCAGAGTGGCAATGGATGGCTTTTCCTAACTCTTCCTGACTCCATTTTTCCTTCACATGGGTAACACACTAATTGTTGAACAGCAGAGAGGCCAGCCCAAGCTGATTAACAGTCTGGCTTAGTGACAATTTAGTTGAGTTCCATTTCTTCTAAAAGATACTTCAGTTGTTCAGGGGGAAAAAAAAGGCATGGGGTAGGTATGTTTATGTTACCTTATTGTAACGTAAACATAGGGGCATTTCTGTAGCCAAACACAGGAAGTATTAACACTTTAGTAACCTGGTACTTCCTAGACCCTTTTCACTCATATATTGCATGAAAAGACATGCAGATGCTTTCTGACATTTTTATTCAGTGTCTTGACTATTAAATTCACCTTGAGCATTGTGTGTAATGTTGGATCCACCAGAAAGCAAGTACTTACCTTTACCATAATTAGTATCAAAGAAGTGTTATTAATATTTCAGGACACAAATTTAGATTACTAGAATCTGAAGCTTTAAAGGTCATCTGATCTAATCCCCCTCCCAGGCTTGAGTATGCCTTCCGGGTCTTCCGTCCCCCACACCCACCCCCCCAGCTCCCACCAAGTGGGGAGATACATCCTCAGTNTTTTTTTTTTTTTTTTTTTTTTTTACTGAACTGAATTTTTTCTGTCTTTAGATTCAACCCACTGAGCCAATGGGAGTCTAGTGGTATCTCCCAGAACATGTCTAATCTCTGCTACACATCATAGACCTATAAATATTTGAAGACGATTTTCTTCCCCCTCTTTCCTTAGCTCTACTACTGTTTCCACTCCAACAGTCAGATTAACTAGGCTTTTGTGACTTTTGTCATATCAAGCCCCTGGCTACTTCTGTAACCTAATCTTCTCCTCCCTGCCTGTGCTTCAACCACATGACCTCCTTCTGTTCCTCAAATATGAAGTGCATATTCTCTTATATTTTCTTTTCCCACTGATGGAAATATTCTTTCCTCACCTAGCAGCAAGGTTTATTTCCTTACTTCATTTTGCTCAAATATCAACTCCTCAGAGAAACCTCTCTTGACCTCCCCCCATCTCCATTACTATCCCTTTATCCTCATGTATGTTCTTCATAGTATACATCACTCCCTGAAAGATGATTATGTATCCGTTTTTGAGTTTGTATATCTCTCCAGCTAAATATAAGTATCATGAGGACAGGGACATCTGTCTTGTTTAGCATATAGTAGGTGCTCAGTAAACATTTGTTGAACAAATCAATAGGATACGATTTTTAATTCCTTTACCATTCTGATGACTCTCTTGACTTTGTCCATATCTCTGTCAAAGTGCAGTGGCCAGAACTGAGAACAGAAACCTAGCTATGATCTAACCAAAGCAGAATAAAGCAAAATAACCACATTATTTAATCCATGAGTATATCCTATGTAGCAGGCACCATCCTATGTCATGGATATATGACAGTGAAGAAACTCAACATTGTCCCTGCCTCCAGAGAACTCGTCTAATATCTTATAGACATTACTCCAGTATGATGAAATCTTAAGATCACATTTGCTCTTTTGGAGGTTATATCATACATCACACTGGAGAATTTACAGTCAATTAAGACTTTAAGCTTATTAGAATTTGGGGCTCAATTCAAAATCATGTATTTATTCTAACTATTAAAGTTCATTGAGTTAAATTTTATCCATCATTCTATTAATTCAGATTATTTGGGGATCTCAGTTCAGTCAATCTTAACCCTAGTCTTCCCAGCTTGTGTTATATCTAAATTTAATAGGTGGGCCTTCTACATATGCAAGTCATCTATAAAACATTCACTAGAACAAAGATAAAGACAGACCTCTGTGTCACACCACCAGAAGATTCCTTTCACCTTAACACCCAAGTCACAATACTTACAAATGCCTTGATGCTGTTCAGATTTTCTGCCTACCATGTTTTCATACTTACCAATTTGAAAACCCTGTTAAAGAAGGATTTGAGGTTAGTCAGACATACCTTGTTCCCAGTGAACCCATGTTGGGTACCAAAGACTGTTTCTGGACCTGAGAAACCACTATAAATTCTGTTAGGTAAACAGAACTTTAATTCTGTATTAGTACTTTAGTACTAAATTTTAGTTCTGTTTTAGTACTTTAGTATTTCATTTGATATATTTATTTGATCTTAACATCAAGCTGTTTGATTTGTTATGTCCACAATCTAACTTTTTGCCATTTTTGAAAATCAAAGTAAATATCCATTTCCTTGATTCTAGATCTTCTCCTATTTGCTCTGATTCCTCAAATTGTGCCATAATAGCATTCTTTCTCTCTTTTTTCTCTCTCCTTGTGTTCTTTTTTCTAAGCTTTCTTAGATGGGGGCGCAGTCACCTAGGTAATGAGCTTAAAACACATTTAGCACCTATGTGTTCTCTTACACTCATCTCAATTTGAGGCTTCTGCTGCTTCTCACTGAGGTTTTCTCTAAACTTTTCTGTCTCAAGCTCATTGTCTTTTACAGAGAATGCAACTAATTTGGAGTTCTGGGGTTCTGCTTTTCTCGTCTTTCATCAGCAATACCCCTCCAGCCCGAAGCAGCACATCTCTCCCCTGACTTCTTTGTTCTTGCTCAGAAAAAAAGTTAAAGCCCCATGCTTTTATCCTAGACATTGTCTCCTAATCTCAGCTCATTGGAGACTTTCGCCTTTCTGAAATTATTTACATCAGCTGGTGATCCTCTTCGGGTTTGTCCTTAGTCTCATTTCCTACCCACTCTCCTCACACTCTGGTTCAGCCACAAGCACCTCCTTGCTGTTCCTTGAAGATGCTAAGCGTATCCCCAAATCATGGCATTTGCATTTGCTGAAATTTCACCCTGTAATACTCTTTACCCAGATATTTGCAACGTTTGCCCCTCACCTCATTCAGATCTCTGCCCATCATCGGAGAGGCTATCCTTGACACTGTAGCTGAAACAGCAAAAACATATTTCCACCTCTGCTGGTCACTCTCTGCCCCTTTCCCTGCTTCATTTTTCTTCTCTACTATTATCGCTATCTGATATATTTATTTGGCTACTGTTTGTCCCCTCTCACAAGTGGCACAAAAACAAGGATCTTTGTCTATTTTGTTTATTGCTACAACAGTGCCTGTTACATAATAGGTGCTCAATAAATATACGTTAAAAATTAGTGATGCCTAGGTATTTCTCTTAGAATATTGTTCCATGAGACCTACATATCATTTTTTCACCTTCAAGCTGACTTTGAAGACCCTAACAACAAATAATACTGCTATGAGAATATTGATTGAGAAGTGGCTGTAAATACCACTTACCACTTAGAATTTCTATGAACTGATCCAAATGATGTGCAAAGTCAACTTGAAGGTCTAGTACAGGGTGGTACAAGTGGGATTGCGGTATTCACTGGAATTTAGTGAGACAAATCTAAAGACTGGAGGCAGAAGAGGCTGTCTTATCTAAAAGGAGCGTATCTACTAGGTGAAGTCATATGCCACATTAAATTGATATTCACTTAGATCGATAGGTGTTGACACAGAAAGAAGTCCATGATATTCTGTTACATTTAAAAGGCTGAAAATGGAACATGTGCAGTGTGTTTCCATTTGTATGCAATTGAGTATGTACACACAGGTATCTGGAGGGATATATTAAAACATTAATATGGTTATCTCTAGATGCTGCATTTTATTTTAGATTTTAAAAAATTATTTTTGTTTCTGAGTTGTTTGATTTTCTGTTAAAACAATGGTGTGGATTATTTACTCCCCTTTCCAAAAAGTATGGAGGTTTTTTTTTCAAAGGGTTCACAGGAACTGGAAAAAGTGGTTGCCTCTGGAGAGCAACTGGAGAACTAATAAAGAAGAAGGGGCACTCACTTTTCACATAACTTGCCATTACACTGGTTGATTTTATACCATGTGCTTGTGTTTTTTTTAAATATACATGTGATTAGAAAGCTTTGCATTTGAGAATGCATGTTATGTATATTATATGTGGGATGTTAAAGGTCACCTGACCAGAAAGCCGCTGAAAGGTATTAAAATTGTGATGACACTTTCTGGAACCTAGAGAAAACAACTAGAGAGACTGTGAATCTAGAATTAATTCTGACTAATGGGGGGAGTGGTTCAGAAAGTGGAAGTGATGAAAATGTAACAAGAGAATGAATGAAGAACCACAAAGTCTTTGACCACCAGAAAGGGTGATATGGTCTGGCTGTGTCCCCACCCAAATCTCATCTTGAATTGTAGTTCCCATAATCACCATGTGTTGTGGGAGGGACTGGGTAATTGAATCATGGAGGCAGTTACCCCCATGCTGCTGTTCTCATGATAGTGAGTGAGTTCTTACGAGACATGATGGTTTTAAAAGGGGCTTTTCCCCCTTTTGCTCAGCACTTCTCCTTCCTGCTGCCACTTGAAGAAGGACCTGTTTGATTCCCCTTCCATCATTATTGTAAGTTTCCTGAGACCTCCCCAGCCATGTGGAACTGTGAGTCAATGAAACCTCTTTCCTTTATAAATTACTCAGTCTCAGATAGTCCTTAGGGCAGCCTGAGAACAGACTAAGACAAGGGGTATTGGTGAGGTCTAATGTCCAAGTTCATAGCATGACTGTACAAGAGAAGATAATTCAAGAGGGTTGGGAAGCTCTCTAAAATGACACTCTGGCTACAACTACAAATTATCTATATAGAAGAAAATGTAGAGAGGTTCTTAAGGAAACCAGATAATTTGTATAGGGAAGTCTCAAAACTCAGATTTTTAAACATCAATTTTTTAATAAAAAAGGGGCTTATATTTTACTGGGCAGGGAAGACAGTAACCAAAGAATATGTTGGATTATTATAATTGATAAAGAAGAAAACCAAGGCAGAGTAAGGGGGCAGAGCCTGACCAACAGGAGTGCATGTTGGTGTGTGCTCTTTCTGCTATAGTGGTGAGCATGGCCTTTTTGATGAGGAGAAATTGGGAAGAGATCTGAACTAAATGAGAGGGCAAGGCCTGCACATATCTGGTAAAGAGCATTCCGGGTGGAGAGTTCAGAACATTTAAAGGTGCTGATATAGGAATATGCTTGGTGTGTTTAAGGAACCACAAGGAAGTGAATGGAGCTAGATCAAAGTGCTGGGACAGTAGTAGGGATGATCTCAGAGGAGTAGAAGGGAGCCAGATCACACAGGGCCTTGTAGGCCATGACGAGAACTTTTCATTACATTCTGAGATGGGTTAGCACTGAAAGGTTTTGAGCAGAGGAGTGGTATGATCTGACAAGAATGGAAGGAAGGGGGAGCATTTTAGAGGCTACTCTATTAATATAGGCAAGAGATGTTAGTGGCTTGGACTGAAGTCCCAATGATAGGGCTGGGGGACAGAGTTACTTTTCAGATATATGTTGAAGACAGAGTCAATGTGATTTTTAATGGGGGTAGATATAAGATACCAAAAAAAAAAAAAA
>NW_016867819.1:0-2786 GCF_001698545.2 Rhinopithecus bieti | reverse complement strand
TTATTATTATTATTATTATTATTATTGAGACTGAGTCTCACTCTGCTGCGCAGGCTGGAGTGCAGTGGTGTGATCTCTGCTCACTGCAACCTCTGCCTCCCAGATTCAAGCAATTCTCCTGCCTCAGCCTCCTGAGTAGCTGGAATTTCAGGCACGTGCCACCACTGCTGGCTAATTTGTATAATTTTTTTTTAGTAGAGATGGGTTTTCACCATGTTGGCCAGGCTGATCTCAAACTCCTGACTTCAGGTGATGTGCTCGCCTCGGCCTCCCAAAGTGCTGGGCTTCCAGGCATGAGCCACCACACTCGGCCTTCTGATCATTTCTTTAGCTAATCTGGAAGTGGAGAACTTTTGTTGTTGTTGAACATTCATAACCTCTAGAGGGGAAATTTTGCAGGCCGCCACACACACACACACACACACACACACACACACAGCTTAAAGAAAATAAACTATTCAACTAATCTACTTTTAAATTGAGGAAACATTGATGGTTAACCACAGAAAGTATTAAAATTATGTTTCACTATCATATAATGGCTGGTTGTAGAGGGGAGAGAGGGGAAAGAAGGAACAGGGATGTCCCTGTTTCCCTGCCCCCGCCCCACACCCCACTCCCCACAGACACAGCAGAAGAAAAGATGAAGAAGTCATGTTGTATTCCTATTTTATACGGTGTAGTGTTCTAGGCCTTGTACATTAGGTCAATAATCCTCACAACAATTCTATCATTGGACCCAGTTTACAGATGAGGAAGTTAAGGCTTAAAGAGTTTAAGTCACTTGCCCAAATTATCATATCTAGGTAGCAAGTGGCAGAGCCAGTAATCCAGCCCGGGGTTCCCCTAGACTTTAAAGCCCATGTGCTGCCTAACAAGGTAGAGAGGTGCAGGAGGTGATAGTGTTCATCAGAGGCCACATCCTGGGGCTCTGGGATTCACAGTATTTATTGCTTGTTACCCCCCTCTTTGAAATGCTAATTAGCTATTGTTCCCTGCTTGTTAAGTGCTTTCATCCTTAAAGCTTTACAGGTTTTTTCTTTTTTCTTTTTTTACTAAATGAGGCAACCATCATTTCCCACAAAGCTGCAAACTATTTTCTACCCTTAGGCCAAATAAGCAGAGTCATCCCAGGTTTAGGTAAAGCCCAGCCCAAGGACCTTATCTGACCCCCCATTCTCCCAATGGTAAAGGTTTGAATTCCCATTAAAATGCAGATGCCTCTAAAAGGAGTTAACACTAGCACTGTCCGGTCTCTACAGTCCGAGGGTATATGATTATATGACCTTTTCCAAGGACAGGTTTGAATGGGGATGAAGTCATATTTGCAAAAGAACCCTGGAAAGTGAGCTGGCTCCAGCCAGGAGAGCATATGTACACACCTCCCCCGTCTCCCCACACACCAGGTGGATTTAAGGCCGTTTAAGAGGAGGTGGCTTCAATTTAGCAATAAGAAGCCAGTGTCATCGCTTACAAACTGTGTGACTATTTGGCTAGTGGCTGGGAATCAGGGAGTCAGGACAGGATCTGTGTCCTGAAGGGTAAAGCAGAACTGTTCATTCTAGGTTTTGTCGGGCCTGAAGGAGTTTCTTTCTACCAATTAACCGCATTAAAGTGGAACTTGGGCTTCCAAGACAATGCAGGGGCCCCATCTAGGTACAGCCAGAATAGTCTAAAGTCTTAATGGCATTTTTCCCCCCTTTCAAGTTGTTAGAATAAAACGGTGTGTCATATTTATCCCTTCTTCTGCCAAGAAAGCTCTACTGATGTTCTCAGTTGAAATTAATTTTCCCCTTCCCATATTCCCATAGCCTTTTGCTTGCACTTCTATTCCAGCGTTTCCCAGTGTCATCCTTATTAGTGTTATTTATGTGCACGTCTGTCTCCTCTTCCAGATCATGAGCTCCTGGAGGGCAGAAACTGCAGTTTATTCATCTCTATCCCCCATGGGCTGCACACAGGGCCCCGCACATCGTAAGCACTCAATAACTGCTTGTTGAATTGAATTATTACTCTGCACCGCTGTTGTTGTGATTGGCATTCATTCATTTAGTCCATTTGCCCCTTAAAAATCTCCTGCCAAGACTCAAAAGTAAAGATGCACCAAGTACAAAGAGACGCGTTTTAACAGTTGATGTTTTCACTTGTTTCATTTAAAATGGACCCAAATGAAAAGAAATGTTTTCTTAGGTCTTGCCGGCTAGACAGAAAAGGTTATCAGCAGATTAAGAGGAGTGTTCTCAAACAGCATCAAGTGTCTTTCAGTGTGCCCAATGGGTGAAGAGCTTTGTGTGGCCGTAAAAGCTGGCTTAAAGGCTACTTGGATTCATTCTGACATATGTCATATTTTCAAGAGAGGTGTTGAAAGCAGAGTCAAACAAACAGCCAGTCAAAGTGCTGCTCAGCGCACTGGAATTGGCATTACATGAAAGCGTTAGTGAGCACCTCGGTGAACAAGGTTGCCCCAGGTCTTCCCCGGGAGCTACTTGAAAAGTTGAGAAGTGTACTGGGGTTCTCATCACATAGTCACATTCCCTCCATTCCACGCCATGTAGCTGGCCTCACGGACACTTTGTAGCGACTACATTCTAGCTGTCAGGTTGTATTTATCTTCAGTGCATTGATGCTATCAGTTGAAAACAGCACATCTTTATAGACCGACACATTTTAGGAAACTCCATGGCATGTAAAGTACAGATTCCCCTTGCTGTTGCTGACATAATTGAACATGGAAAGGGAAGACCTACTGTCTGCAGCACCAAAGGCAAGAAAGAGTTAAGGCAGGC
>NW_016867818.1:0-1676 GCF_001698545.2 Rhinopithecus bieti | reverse complement strand
CAGGCTGTGCAGTTGCCCCAGCAGAGCTGCAGGGGCCCAGAGGGCGCTCCATGGGGTTCCAGTGCCAGGGGCAGTGGCTGGGCAAGATGGCTCTGATCAGGGCTGATCCAAGGGGTCACCGCTGCTGGGCAAAGAGGGCCAGTTAGAGTCTGTAGAGGCCAACCGGCCAGGCACAGTGGCTCACGCCTGTAATCCCAGCACTTTGGGAGGCTGAGGCGGGCCGATCACCAGGTCAAGAGTTTGAGAGCAGCCTGGCCAATATGGGGAAAAAAAGAGTCTGTGGAGGCCATAGAGTGAGAGGTGGCTGGGGTAGTTACAAGGAAAGGAGGAGAAGACAG
Organism: Rhinopithecus bieti; assembly: GCF_001698545.2. NCBI lineage: Eukaryota > Metazoa > Chordata > Mammalia > Primates > Cercopithecidae > Rhinopithecus > Rhinopithecus bieti. Next base: position 1,338 of record NW_016867818.1, on the reverse strand, counting down.
GACAGTTTTGAGAAATGAAAGATCAAATGGAGGAGAGGAAATCACTGCCTCTTTCCCACCAGCCATTCTTTTTTTTTTTTTTTTTTTTCTGGAGACAGAATCTCACTCTGTCGCCCAGGCTAGACTGCAGTGGCGTGATCTCGGCTCACTGCAATCTCTACCTCCTGGGTTCAAGCAATTCTCCTGCCTTAGCCTCCCAAGTAGCTGGGACTCCAGGTGCAACCGCCACGTCTGGCTCATTTTGTGTTTTTTAGTAGAGACAGGGTTTCACTGTATTGCCCAGGCCCAGTCTCAAACTCCTGAGCTCAGGCAATCTGCCCACCTCTCGGCCTCCCAAATCCCACCAGCCATTCTGACAGAGGAGACACCGCATGTGATGCTGAGCACAGGCCATTAATGGGCCAGACATAAGCTATCTTGTTTAATTTTCATTAATGATAGTAACAGCTAACATTAATTGAGCACCTACTGTGTTCCAGGCACTGTGCTAGGTGCTAGTTGCCTTATGTATACTAACTCAGTCATTGCAAACAATGTGATGAGATAGCCAAACTGCCTGGGCTCAGATCTCAGCTGTAGCAAGTTACTCTCATTTTACTGATGAGAAACAGATAGGAACTTCCTCAGTTTGGCTCCAGGGCTTCTACTTGGCACCACAGCTGCCTTGCCTGTGTTCCTACTGTACAGAAAGTGACACACACAGGTTTGCCACATGGAAAGTGCTCAGTGAGCAGAGCTCCTGCCTTCAGAGAACACGCTCTGAGTCCTACTTTGTATCAAACACTGGAATGGACACCAGGGGTACTAACCAGAGAAGCCTACAGTCCCTGGCCTCAGGGGCCCATAGTCTAGAGAGAGGAGCAGGGATGAAAACGAGTGAATCGGCCGGGCGCGGTGGCTCAAGCCTGTAATCCCAGCACTTTGGGAGGCCGAGACGGGCGGATCACGAGGTCAGGAGATCGAGACCATCCTGGCTAACACGGTGAAACCCCGTCTCTACTACAAAACACAAAAAACTAGCCGGGCGAGGTGGCGGGCGCCTGTAGTCCCAGCCACTCGGGAGGCTGAGGCAGGAGAATGGCGTGAACCCGGGAGGCGGAGCTTGCAGTGAGCTGAGGTCCGGCCACTGCACTCCAGCCTGGGCGACAGAGCGAGACTCCGTCTCCAAAAAAAAAAAAAAACGAGTGAATTAAGTACAGGAAGAAACAAAGCTGGGCATGGTGGAATGTGCCTGCAGTCCCAGCTACACAGGAGGCTGAGGTGGGAGGATCACCCGAGCCCATGAATTTGAGACCAGCATGGGCAATATAGTAAGACTGTCTTTTTTTTTTTTTTTTT
>NW_016867817.1:0-980 GCF_001698545.2 Rhinopithecus bieti | reverse complement strand
TGAGGTGGAGTCTCGCTCTGTCGCCCAGTCTGGAGTGCAGTGACATGATCTCAGCTCACTACAACCTCTCAGTTTCAAGCAATTCTCCTGCCTCAGCTTCCTGAGTAGCTGGGACCACAGGTGCACCTCCACGCCCAGCTAATTTTTGTATTTCTTTAAGTAGAGACGAGGTTTCACCATGTTGGCCTGGCTGGTCTCAAACTCCTGACTTCAGGTGACCTTAGCCTCCCAAAGTGCTGGGATTACAGGCCTGAGCCACCGCGCCCAGCCAGAACATTTTTTAGAAAGGAGTATTTGGGAAAGCTTCCCTCATCAGATAATAAAGTGACTTTTCAGACTAAAATATTCAAAAAAAAATGTAGTCTTGGAATAAGAACTGATATATTGCTCAATGGATAAAATATTTAGCCCAGATAGAAACCCTAGCATATTAAATCAGCAAATATTTATTCAGTGCTTACTATGCTGAATTACTGGGTATATACCCAAAGGATTATATATCATGCTGCTATAAAGACATATGCACACGTATGTTTATTGCAGCACTATTCACAGTAGCAAAGACTTGGAACCAACCCAAATGTCCATCAATGATAGACTGGATTAAGAAAATGTGGCACATATACACCGTGGAATACTATGCAGCCATAAAAAAGGATGAGTTTGCCTCCTTTGTAGGGACATGGATGAAGCTGGAAACCATCATTCTCAGCAAACTATTGCAAGGAGAAAAAACCAAACACCGCCTGTTCTCACTCATAGGTGGGAATTGAACAATGAGAACACTTGGACATAGGTAGGGGAACATCACACACTGGGGCCAGTTGTGGGGTAAGGGGAGTGGGGAGGGATAGCATTAGGAGATATACATAATGTAAATGACGAAGTTAACGGGTGCAGCATACCAAATGGCACATGTATGCATATGTAACAAACCTGCACATTGTGCACATGTATCTTAGAACTTAAAGTGTAATAAT
>NW_016867816.1:0-611 GCF_001698545.2 Rhinopithecus bieti | reverse complement strand
CCTTAAGGCCTGAAGCTCATAAAGGATTACAGGATATTATTAGACGTTTAAAATCTCAAGGCTTAGTAAGAAAATGCAGTAGTCCATGTAACACCCCAATTCTAGGAGTACAAAACCAAATGGTCAGTGGAGACTAGTGCAAGATCTTCGACTCATCAGTGAGGCAGTAATTCCTCTATATCCAGTTGTACCTAAACCCTATACCCTGCTCTCTCAAATACCAGAGGAAGCAGAGTGGTTCACTGTTCTGGACCTCAAGGATGCCTTCTTCTGTATCCCCCTGCACTCTGACTCCCAGTTTCTCTTTGCTTTTGAGGATCCCACAGACCACATGTCCCAACTTATGTGGACGGTCTTGCCCCAAGGGTTTAGGGATAGCCCTCATCTGTTTGGTCAGGCACTGGCCCAAGATCTAGGTCACTTCTCAAGTCCAGGCACTCTGGTCCTTCAATATGTGGATGATTTACTTTGGCTACCAGTTCAGAAGCCTCATGCCAGCAGGCTACTCTGGATCGCTTGAATTTTCTAGCTAATCAAGGGTATAAGGCGTCTAAATCGAAGGCCCAGCTCTGCCTATAAGTCAAATATCTAGGCCTAATCTTAGCTAGAGG
>NW_016867815.1:0-1243 GCF_001698545.2 Rhinopithecus bieti | reverse complement strand
ATTATGGGGGACAGTAGTCTGTAGTTTTCTTTTTTGTGCTGTTTTTGTCCGGTCTTGGTATGAGGGTAATATTAGCTTCTAAAATGAACTAGGAAGTGTTTCCTCTTCTTCTGTTTCCTGAAAGAGTTTGTGTAGAATTGGTGTTAATTTTCCATTAAATATAACTATCTGGTTCCAAAGATTTTTTAAAATTATGACTTAAAAAATTATTTTCAATCATGAGTTTTAAAATCATGAATTAAATTTTTTTAATAGTTATAGTACTATTTAAACAGTCTATTTACATTGGATGAATTGTGGTCATTTGTGTTTTTCAAGGAATTGACTCATTTTGTCTAATGTGTCAAGTTTGTGCATGTGAAGTTCTTAGTATTTTTTTAAAATCATTCATTGATGTCTGCTGTGCCTGTGGTAATTTCCCCTGTTTAATTCCTAATGTTGGTAATTTTTGTCTTCTTTGTTTGTTATCTTTGTCCCTTCCTAAAAGTTTGTGAATTTATAATCTTTACAAAGAACCAGATCTTTGTTTCATTGGTTTTATCTATTGTTTTACTGTTTTAATATCATATCACTGATTTCTGATTTTATCTTTATTATTTTCTTCCTTTTGCTTGCTTTGGTTTTATTTTGCTTTTCCTTTTCTAGGTTTTTGAGATGGGAATTTAGGTGATTGATCTTAGAACTTTCCACTTCTTTAGAGTAGCATTGAGTTATAGAAATTTCTCTCTTGGCACTGGTTTAGTTGTGTCCCACAAATTTTGATAGTTTTATTTTATTTTATTTAGTTCAATGTATTTTAATTTTTTTGAGACTTTCTCTTTGATCTATTGATTATTTAGAAATGTATTGTTTATTTTCTAAGTGACTGGAGATCTTCCTCTTACCTTTCTGTTAATGATTTTAGGTTTTATTTCAATGTGATCAGAGAACACACTGTATGATTTAAATTTTTAGAAATTGTTTATGTTTATTTTATGTCCAGGATAAGATCAATCTTGGTATATGTTCCATGGACATTTGAAAAAACTGTGTATGTGGCTATTGTTGGATGAGTGTTCTGTAAATGCTGTTTAGATTTCTGTGGTTAATAGTGTTCTCTTAGGTTCTTAATAACTTTTTCTGATTACTTGTCGTATAACTTGTTGAGTATGGAGTGTTGAAATCTCTAACTATAATCTTGCATTTGTCTGTTTCACCTTTCTTTCCTTCTCTTTCTTTCCCTCCCTCCCTCCCTCCCTCCCTA
>NW_016867814.1:0-610 GCF_001698545.2 Rhinopithecus bieti | reverse complement strand
ATATGGCCTTTTCACAATATTGGTTCTTCCTATCCATGAGCATGGAATGTTTTTCCATTTGTTTGTGTCCTCTCTTATTTCCTTGAGCAATGATTTGTAGTTCTCCTTGAAGAGGACCTTCATTTCCCTTGTAAGTTGTATTCCTAGGTATTTTATTCTCTTTGTAACAATTGTGAATGTGAGTTCACTTATGATTTGACTCTCTATTATTGGTGTATAGGAATGCTTGTGATTTTTGCACATTGATTTTGTATCCTGAGACTTTGCTGAAGTTGCTTATCAGCTTAAGGAGATTTTGGGCTGAGATGATGGGGTTTTCAAAATACATAATCCTGTCATCTGCAAACAGAGACAATTCGACTTCCTCTCTTTTGATTTGAATACTCTTTATTTCTTTCTCTTGCCTGATTGACCTGGCCAGAACTTCCAACACTATGTTGAATAGGAGTGGTGAGAGAGGCATCCTTTTCTTGTGCCAGTTTTGAAAGGGAATACTTCCAGTTTTTGCCCATTCATATGATATTGGCTGTGGGTTTGTCATAAATAGCTGTTATTATTTTGAGATACCTTCCATCAAAACCTAGTTTATTGAGCGTTTTTAGCATGAAGG
>NW_016867813.1:3852-7356 GCF_001698545.2 Rhinopithecus bieti | reverse complement strand
CTGTGTCAAATTATGGTCAGGATTTAAGATGATGACAATAATAGACCATAGTATTAAGCAAAATGAAGGTTATGGAGGACCTTGGCCTGGGCAGTTCTGGAGGAGTGGTACAGGGGGTGTGAGACCCTTCTTGTACAGGGCTCAGGAGAGAAAGGAATAAAAAGACAGAAAACTCTTTTGAGGCCATTTTCTGACTAATATGACTTTAGTCATATTAGAGAATCCATGTATTCCTGACTAAACAGATGCCAATACATACTGGAATCCAGAAATCTAAACATATCATATCTTATCTCAAAAGGATAGAACACAAAGCAGCAAGAAAAGTTCACTTAAGTATAAGAGTTTTCTTCACTTTCTAGAAACAAAAAGAACCACCCAGAGAAACTGTCTGAACTAGGGATCCTGGTAGAAGAAATAGTCACCTAAGTGAGTTGATCAACTTTCTCTAATTTTATGTGATGCTAAATAAGTCACCTTTAGTTGTCATTGAATCAGATTTTCCTACTTGTACATTAGTGGTTGGAAAAATGGTTTAGCTCAGCTCTATTATGTTACTTGCTAGAAAAGCCACTTATCTCATGAGAATAACCTCAGGGACCAATTAACCTGTTGATTTATCCTGGACCAATACAGATGATTCTCAGATAAGTCAAGCTTAATGTTTAAGAATCATGACAGAAAACCAAGTGTGGTCGTGCATGCCTGTAGTTCCAGCTACTCAGGAAGCAGAGCTGGGAGGATCTCTTGAGCCCAGGAATTTGAGGCTGTAGTTGTGCAATGACTGCATCTGCGAGCAGTCACTGCACTCCAGCCTGGGCAAAATAGCAAGACCCTGCCTCTTTAAAAAAAAAAAAAATAGAACCACCGGTGAGCTCCGGAGAGTTAATAAACAAGATGTGCCAGAAGGACAGGCCTCCGACCCCTACACCTGCCTGTTCTCACCTTTACTCAGCCACTATCTAAGGGGAAAGACTTACATGTGAAAGATTGACATTAGCTTATCATCAGAAACACTTTTGGACACCCTTCAACAGCTGCTGTCAGACCAAGAGCTGAAGAAAAAAGAATAGACAAAGCAATTTCCTTCTTACAATAAAGTAGTTTGCTAAGTTATTATAATATAACCCCAGTGCAGTCCATTATAACAGAGGGTTAATTTTCTAATATAAGGCACTATTAGCTCTTCAGAAAATACAAGTTAAAACAGTGTCCAGAATTTTTCAGTAGGAATCAGTAAAGGAAGGAATACTTTTACAATTAAAAATTCTTATGGAATATGAGCGAATTATTGTTAGAGCTGAGAAAGCTGAAAGAGCTAAGAAGGCAGACAATTTTCATCACATTTACAGAACTGAATAGTATTTATTAGATACATTCTTTCAATTTAAGTATTCACTTTGTAGAATTAACTATTTTAACAGACAACAAAATCTTAAAATGTGTTGAAGAAAGTCTTTTTTTTTTTTTTTGGTTGCTTTTTTGATAAGAATTTCCCCTTGCTCCAAAAACCAAAATGCAATCAGATATTCTTAGTCTTTTCCTCAAACAGAACCTTTTCACGTGAGCTCTTTATGTCGAGAGTAGAAAAAAATGAATTTTTGTTCTCTCTGAACATATACACCCTCTAGTGGTTCTAGAATTTAATTAAAAAAAGAATGAGAAATAACTGTATGAGCTAATAACTGGAATTATAGACTCTAGATAGAAAGAATGCCTTAACCCTCATGCAGTGCTGGTAGGAAGGTAAATTGGTGGAGCCACTATGGAGAATAGCTTGGAGGTTCCTCAAAAATCTTGAAATAGAATTACCATATGATCCTGCAATCCCACTGCTAAGTACATATCCAAAAGATAGGAAATCAGAATATCAAAGCTATATCTACATACCCATGTTTACTGCAGCACTATTCACAATAGCCAAGATACGGAATCAGCCTAGGTGTCCATAAGCAGTTGAATGGAAGAAGACAATGAAATACTATTCAGCCATAAAAAAGAATAAAATCCTGTCATTTGTAGCAACAGGGATGAAACCAGACGACATTATGTTAAGTGAAACAAGCCAGGCATTGAAAGACAAACATCGCATGTTCTCACTCATGTGGGAGCTAAAAAATATTGAACTCATAGAGATAGAGAGTAGAATGATAGTTACCAGAGCCTGGGAAGTGCAGTTGGGAGGCAGGGTTGATAAAGAGGGGTTGGTTAGAGGGTTCAAAAATACAGTTAGATAGAACGAATAAGATCTAGTGTTCAGTAGCACAATAGTGCAACTATAGTTAATAATAATTTAATGTATATTTAAAAATAACTGAAGAATGGAATTGAAGTATTCCTAACACAAATAGTAAATGCTTGTGGTGATTAATATCCTAATTACCCTGATTTTATTATTACGTTATATGCTTGTATCAAAATATCACAAGTACCCCATCAATACATACAACTAATATAGATACATAATAATCAAAAATTATAAATGCCTTATAAAAATATTGCAAGGAGGGCATTATACGAAAATTAGGGTTTGGCATATTAGAATATACTAGTCTGCATATTAAGTTTATCTTTGAATGTTGTCTGGGTATCTGTGGATTTGACACATTTGTAAAAGTTAGGGGAGAAATTAGGAAACTATTCTCTGAGGAATAATCATAAACTTATGTAAATCTGAAGAGAGAAATTAAACATTCATTTGTAACATAAAATACTTATATAAGCACTCAATATTTAAGTGCATTCTGTGTTATATAAAGAATATACTAGCATTCAACATTTATATGTATTTCACTTTATACTATGTATTCACAGTGTTCTAATACCACAAATCATAGGGCCTTAGAAATCAACCAGTCTGTTTTTCTCATTTTACAGGTAAGAAAAATGAAGCCCAGGGAAGTTAAGTGATTTGCTGAAGGCTGCAGTCATGCAGTGGTAAGATCAGAATTCAGATATCTTGAATCTCAACAAAATGTTTCTCCCACTACCCCAGAATGATGAAGTAAAAAGTGGTACCCACAGCAAAGACTAAAATCCAGACATATAAATAAATAATTTCATCCTTCTATGACAGAGACTAATAAGGGGACCCAATTTAGATTGGAGAACTTTTCTCTGCAGACCAAAAAGACTAAGTAAAGGAAATAAGCGGTTCAGGGAGCAGGGAGAATGCAAAGGTGCATGAACTTTCTCACTGCTGAGATGAAAAAGAGACCATGTTAGAAGAACTGAAAGATGGCCTGGAGTGTGGGGACTAGGACAGAGTCCCCAAAAAGCTTTGGGGAGACAGACAGGCCTGCCCAAGCAGACCATGTAGGCCTGGACCGGGTTTATCCTCACAGTAAAAAAATTCACAGAAGGATGTTAAGCAAAGGCGCCATGTGACTATATTTTGACTCTTTAAATTTTTTTGCCCTTGAATATACAAACTACATATACATTATCAAAGTCAGGAAAATAGTATACATTAAAATTATCTCCCTCTTATTTCTGTCCTACAAC
>NW_016867813.1:0-1568 GCF_001698545.2 Rhinopithecus bieti | reverse complement strand
TTATTTATTTTAAAGCCCCTTCTCTCAGTTTATTATTTAATTACAAAATAATTTCTTTTGTCTTCCAATATGTATCCCTGGTTTACCTGGAGATTTTTTCTAAATTTTAACTCTGACCATAAAGAAAATCAGCTAATATTCATCAGGATAGTAAATTGAACATAATTATTTTATTATAAGAGTTAGCCATCATATAAAAGTAAGGGCTTAGAATTATGCATTAAAATCATGACAAATGAGGAACAGTATTTGAATATACCCATTTAGTTCCCTTTAAATGAGCTTTAGCCCGTCTAAGAGATACATTCTTCTGTATAGTATTTTGCCATCGTTGGTACCTAGTTAATTCATCCATCCATTGACCATAAATGCATTGAGCACCTACTGTGAGCCAGGATGATTCTTAGTGCTGGAAAGCCAGTAGTGATTACAACAATAGCTTACCCTCTGAGAACTTACACTTTAAATGAAAGAAATAAACACATGAACAAGTAAGTAGTAAATTACAGACTAAAATAAGAAGGGTAATAGGACAGAGAGTGACTAGGGGAGGCACTACTGTAGTTGTGGTGATGGAGGCTGGCCTCTCTGGGGAGGTTGCATCTGAGCTGATATCCAATCATGAGATGTCAGAACAGCGCTTTCCAGGGAGAAGAGGCAGCAGCAAGAACAAGAAACCTGGGCTTGCATGTTCAAATAGCAAGAAGGCAGTTAATTAGGGGTGAGAGGTGGGAGGTGAACTCAGTGAGATGGGCATGGTCCCTCTGAGGAGGGCTCTGTGGCCATGGAAGAAGTTTGTTTTCTGTTCTAATGGCAGTGGGACACCACCACAAGGTCACTCTGGACACTGTGTGGAGACAGGCTGCAGGATGTCGCAAAGATAGTGACTGTAGGAAGATCAAAAGTCTTTGCAGCAATCCAGGCAAGAGAGGAGAGGGATTTAGACTGAGGTTTAGCACAATTATGTGTATGGTGTGTGTATGTGTGTTGGGGGGCAGGGTAGGCAGTACTGGAAGCAGTGGGTACTGTCAGAATATTGAACAAATGACCAGTATGGATAGTGTGGAACTGACTTTGAAGATGAAGTCAACAAAATTGCCACTGGATCAGATGTGGCTTGTGAAAGAGAAGAGTCAGGGATGATTCCATGGGTTTTGGTCTGAGCAACTAGAAGAATGGAATCACCTGTTACTGAGGGGAGAAAACTGTAAGAGGCACAAGTTTTGGGAGTAGGTAAGAATGGAGAGCTTGATTTTCGACATGGTAGATTTGAGGTACTAACTAGATATCCAACAGGAAATGTTGAGTAGGCAGTTGCATACATGAATTTAGAAGCTGAAAAGGGAGGTTGTGGCAGAAAATACACTTCAAGGAGGCACAGACTTTCATGAATCCTTTTGAAAGTCTGTTAAAACCCTCAGATTCCTTCTCTGAATTTTTTTTTTTTTTTTTTTGAGATGGAGTCTCACTGTGTTGCCCAGGCTGGAGTGCAGTGGTGTGATCCTGGCTCACTGCAAGCTCTGCCTCCCTGTTCACGCCATCCTCCTGCCTCAGCCTCCTGAGTAGCT
>NW_016867812.1:0-203 GCF_001698545.2 Rhinopithecus bieti | reverse complement strand
CATGTACTCATTTTCTACCATATCATTTTTAATAAAATTTGTAGGGCCACTATTTACGCACATAAAATTGAGTGTGTTCTGTTATGCTATAAGTGGATTAGAATTTTAAGGGATTTTGGATGTCACCTTTTTGAATTTATGCATATGAAATCACTCTGCATGTGTATGGAGACGTAAAAAAAAAATAAAACAACAACAAAAAA
>NW_016867811.1:0-452 GCF_001698545.2 Rhinopithecus bieti | reverse complement strand
TTAATTCATCTCACAAAGTTACATGATTGCTTTCATGGAGCGGTTTGGTAGCACTGTTTTCGGTGCATCTGAGATGTAATATTTTGGATAGCATTGAAACTTATGGTGACAAAGGAAATATCCTCAGATAAAAACTAGAAAGAAGCATTCTCAGAAAGTTCTTTGTGATGTGTGAATTCGTCTCGCAGAGTTACACCTTACTTTTCATGGAGCACTTTGTAAACACTGTTTTCGAGGTGTCTGCAAAGGGATATTTGGGAGTGCTTTGAGACCTATGGCGAAAAAGAAATATCCTCAGATAAAACTAGAAAAGAGCTTTAGAGAAACTGCTTTGTGATGGGTGAATTAGTCTCGCAGAGTTACACCTTTCTTTTCATTGAGCAGTTTGGTAGCACTCTCATGGGGGAATCTGCAAAGGGATTTTCTGGAGCTCATGGAGGCCTATGGTGAAA
>NW_016867810.1:4242-11429 GCF_001698545.2 Rhinopithecus bieti | reverse complement strand
TAGAGTTCCGACAGAGTAAATTATTGACAATATTTTAGCACCAAAACAGGATACAGTCAGGAGCCCTTATTACTAATAAATAAAATTGTGTTTCTATTATTTATATATCAATAAAACTATCAATCACACAATAACCACCATGAATTTCAAGGATCTCTAGTCTCCATAAGAGATGATCTTGTTCAAATTTTGTGGTGCTATGCTCTGGATAGAGTATATGCAATATCCTTCGAGAAGAGAAGAGGGATCACTAGTGTATCACAAGAACCTCAGTGTCTGACACATAGTAGGCTTTCAATAAGAACTATTTCTTGGATGAATTAATGGAATGAGTTACTAATAATAAAATAATGTAAAAAAAATAAAAAACAGTGTATAAACAAATAAAGACACATTTCTGCAGAAAGGTTTTGAAAATGAAGCCCAAAGACTAGAGATTAATGATAAATTTCCCCTAAAAGTTACCTGCAGAGGCATCCAAATTGGAAAGGAAGAAGTAAAATTATCTCTGTTTGCAGATGACATTATTTTATATATAGAAAACGATAAAGATTCTACACTGAAAAAACTGTTAAAACTAATACAAATTCAACAAAATAGCAGGATATAAATATAGCACTCACAAATCAGTTCCATTTTGGTACACTAACAATGAGCAATTCAAATCTAAATTAAAGAAATAGTTCCATTTAAAATGTCATCAAAATAATAACATACTTAAGAATAAACTTAACCAAGAAAGCAAAATCTTATNCTGAAAAAACTGTTAAAACTAATACAAATTCAACAAAATAGCAGGATATAAATATAGCACTCACAAATCAGTTCCATTTTGGTACACTAACAATGAGCAATTCAAATCTAAATTAAAGAAATAGTTCCATTTAAAATGTCATCAAAAATAATAACATACTTAAGAATAAACTTAACCAAGAAAGCAAAATCTTATAAACTGAAAACTACAAAACATTGCCAAAATAAATTGTAAAATACAGAAATAAATGGAAAGAAATATGTATTAATGGGTTGCAAGACTTAATATTGTTGATATGTCAATACTACCCAAAGCTATTTACAGATTTAATCCAATTCCTATCAATGTCTCAGTGAGGCTTTTTGAATAAATACGAAAATCCATCCTAAAATTCAAACAAAATCTCAAGGGATTCCAAATAACCAAACAATCTTGAGAAAGAACAAAGTTGGATGTCTCACATTTTCTGATTTAAAAACATACATCATAGCTATAGTAATCAAAATAGTGTACTACTGGTATAGAGACACACATAGATGAATTGAACAGAATAGAGAGTCCAGAAATACACCCTTGCATATGTGTTCAAATGATTTTTTAAAAATTGTGTTTGAGACTATCAAAAAGATAGTTTTTTTCAACAAATGGTGTTGGGAAAACTGTTATACACAACAGAATACCATTCAGCAATAAAAAGAAACCCTTCCATTCATGGCATCATGGATGGTCTGGAGTACATTAGGTTAAGTTAAATAAGCCAGTAACAGAAAATTAAACACTATGTATGTTCTTACATCTGAAAGCTAAAAACAAGTTGATCTCAGAGATGTAAACAGTAGTAAACAGTTAACTAGAGGCTGGTAAGGATAGGGTGAAGGGGAGAAAGTGAGAGATTTGTTAAAAGATACAAAATTACAACCAGATGGGAGGAATAAGTGTTAGTGTTCTATAGCACTGTAGGATGACTATAGTTGACAACAATATATTCTTTCAAACAGGTAGGAGGATATCGAATGTTTCCAACACAAAGAAATGATAAACGTTTGAGATGATGGACATGCTAATTACTTAGATTGTTCACTATCCATTATATATATCAAAACATCACTGCATACCTCATAAATATGCAAAAATTTTAGATGTCAGTTAAAAATAAAATAAAGATGATGAACATATTCATGGCCCCCAAGGACTTTCCTCATGCCCTTTTATAATAAATTCTTTGTTTATTACCCTTTCTCCCATCACTCTATCCCTAGGTAACCCATAATCTGCTTTCTGTCAACATGAATTAGTATGCATTTTCTAGAATTTTATATGAATGAAATCATATAGTATGTATTTCTTTTGTCTGGCTTCCTTTTCTCAGAACAGTTGTTTTGCAATTCATTCATTTCATTGAGTGAATCAATATTTTATTCCTTCTTTACTGCTGAGAGAATTTCATTGAATGGAAACGCCTCAATTTATTTATCCATTAACTTGCTGGTGGACATTTGGATTGTTTTCAATTTTCATCCATTACAAATAAAGCTGCTATGAACATTTGTGTACAAGTGTTTGTATGAACATATATTTTTATTTATCTTGGGTAACTACAGTAAATACCTAGGAGTAGAATGCCTGGGTTATAGAGTAGGCACATGTTTATCATTTTAAGAAACCATATAACTGTTTTCAAACTGTTTCATTTCACATTATTGCCTTCACTAATAAAATGACTTTTTTAAATGTAAAAAGGAATGAAGTTGGACCCTCATCTTACACTATATAAAAAAATTAGCTGAAGCTGGGTCAAAGACCTAAATGTAAGAGCTAAAACTATAAAACTGTTGAAATAAAACATAGTGTGAATGTTTTATGACATTGGGTTTAGTAATAACTCCTTAGATATATCAAAAGATGCACAAACAACAAAAGGAAAAATAAAGGAGTTGGACTTCATCAAAATTAAAAACATTTTTTGCATAAAATAACACTATCACCAGAATGAAACAGCAATTCATGGAATCAGAGAAAGTATTTTCAAATCATATATCTGAAAAGGGATTGATACCCAGAATACATGAAGAATGCCTATAACTCAGCAACAAGAAAACAATTATATTGAAAAATAGACAAAATAATTGAATAGACATTTGTCCAAATACGGTATTCAAATGGAAAATAAACTCATGAAAAAAAATGTTTAATATCATTAATCATTAGAGAAATGCAAAATAAAACCTCATTAGTAATTTATGACCATTAGAATGGCTATTATAACAATTAATAAATCAATGACAGAAAATACAAAGTATTGGCAAAAATGTGGACAAATTAGAATCCTTGTGCATTGCTGGCAGGAATGTAAAATGATGCTACTGCTGTGAAAAACAGCATGGCTATTCCTCAAAAAATTAAACATAGAATTACTATATGATTTAGTAATTTATCTTTTGAGTATATGTTCAAAAGAAATGGAAGCAGAAACTCAAATACGTGCTTATATGCCTGTGTTCATAAGAACATTATTCACAATAGCAAAAAATGGAAGCAATCCAAGTGTCCATACAAGAATGAACAGACTAAGATGTGGTATATATATCCACATCTTAATATAATATATGTAATATATATGAATATTATACATTATATATATATGAATATTATTCAACCTTATAAAGGAAGGAAATCTTCACAAATACTACAAAATGGATGAGGCTGAGAGACAGTATACTAAGTGAAATCAGGTAGTCACAAAATAACTGGTAGTATTCTCCAAGTCTATAAAGAAATACATATACATATATGTGTGTATTTATATGGATATGGATATATACATATATATATAGAGAGAGAGAGAGAGAGATTTATCATATCATTTTATCTTATGTGAACTCCCCATTCTACCCTCACTCTATCCTCTGGCAACCACCATTCTATTTTCTGTCTCTATGAAAGAGTAGTGTTGAACAGGTATAGAGTTTCAGTCAGGAAAAATGAAAAGGTTCTGGAGATGGATGATGGTGATGGTTGCACAACAGTGTGAATATACTTAATGGGCCACAGAATCGAAGTCTTAAAATGATAAATTTTATGTTACATATATTTTATCACATTAAAAAATATATTTTTAAAAAGTTACCTGAAGGCAACCAGAGAGTGGCACAAAAATCAGTTCCAAGCTCTGTAACCTATAAACCTATATGATCACAGCTCAAGCACTTACGATCCTTTGTAAAGCCTATTTTCTTGGTGCTTTGCATTTTGATGTTGCTTTCAGCTTTGTGTGACATCCTGAAGCTGGATGAAAATTCTCATACTAACAACTTCCAGTTGTAACAAATACTCCTACCTGAGTTTGTATGACTGCGTTTTTTAACAGTATTTTCATTGTACCCTGATTTGTTTTATTTCTGACCTTCTACAAAGTGCCCAGAAAATAATTTGTCAATACCCACTGCTTTCTATTTATGATGACAATCAAACTAGCCTAAGAAATACAATTTGCGACCTAGTACATCATCCATGATGTACTTAAGATGTAGCCTGCCACTTTGTACAAAAAATGGTCCAACTTTTGTGAAGAGGAACATAAGCTAACATATTATACATCTCTCTCTCTATATATATATGTGTGTGTGTATATATATATATATATATATTTGGAGAATACTGCCAGAACATTAGAGCATTCATGAAAAACTATCACTGATTTGTTTATATTATTTTTACTGTGATATTATCCACAGGTATATTAACTGTTACCACTTTTAAATGTCCAAAATTTATGTTTTAGAAATGACAAAGATAAAAAATACTTACCTGTTCAGAAAAAGAAAAAACCTATGTGATCTTAGGCAATTCACTTTCCCAAGCTATTTTATCTCTCTGAATTTATTTCTTTATTTTTGAAATTAGAATCATTTTAGCAACTAATTTATACACTGTTTGGATAATTAAATGAAATAATACAAGTAAAGTGTTTAGCACAACATTTGGCACATGGATGCTTGATAATGTGTTTTTTTTCTTCTTGTTTTCATTGCTACTGAGGGTGTTATCAAGGGCAGGAGGGATTCCTACCATACTTATACTTCCCTAAAACTGTTTTGAGGGAAATGGAGTATTCTTCAATATTTGGAACATTAAAATACTTTAGTCAATGTATTCTGAAGACCTTAAGTTGTCTTTTGCCAATAGCTTGAGGAAAATATTGTCAGGTTTGTTGACTAAATGTATATTGGAAGCATTAAAGAGATGATGCCTACATCCATTGTTGAAGAAAATGCTAAATTTTGATTAAAGATCGGTGAAAACACATACTTACTATTTCCCTTTCTGTGGTCATGGGCTCTTTGATTTCAGGTTAAGAACCCTCAGGTGAAATAAAGAAACAATGATATCTAGATATATAAAGTAGAAAAAATAAAATCAGTTAAAATAATCTGAAGCTTTGTTCCCTAGTAATTAGCAGATGTAGTTAGTCCTATGTAGACAGAGATATAGATTTTTTTAGGAGGACTGCTAAATGTGGGAGTTAAAAGATAATACATGAAAACTTCCCATGGGACAGAAATATGAAACTGTAGTACTTGGAAAAGACAGGTTAGAGATAAAGGTCATAAAGTAATTTTCATATATATAGGTATGTAAATTGGAGAATCTGAATGGTTAACATCCATTCACAAAGAGGGAGTAGAGTTGTGCAGCATAATTTAGTTTAGAATCTGCAATAAAGGAAATAGTTTCTTCTATTTGATAGCTGGGAAAGTTACTTCCCTGTTATAAGGAGATTGGAGAAGATGAACTCTTAAGTTTTCTACTATATTTTATTTTACAATATTATGAGTTTTAAAGGAAATTGAGGATGGAACTCATCAATACTCATATTTAGGGGTGTAAAGATAAATAACAGGCAACAAGGCAAACATGAATGATGTGGTCAAAGGAGTGGGAAGACAAAATAGTTTACAGTTTAAGATGAAAGGAGACGGGAGAGAATTTGAAGGATATGGTTAGCTGTAAATTATACAAGGAAAGAAGGAAGATTTTATAGTCTTCAATAATACATATCCAGCAGAGTTGTAAGGGGCAAGGGACAATTTGTCAGCAATTAAGAAGCTATAATGTGGTGAATATAATGAAGCAGGAAATGTAGATTAGTTTTGACAAGTTTGCTGTTTGTAATACTAACAAAGATCTGGCTCTTGACAGTATCCCCAGTCTTAGTTTTGTTTATCTTACCCTCTCCTCACATATTAAAAGCTGCTTACCTGCTTGTAGTTTACAATATTTTGTTCATAGTTACTATGCTACTTTTGTTTTCTTTTACAATAAGGAGGTCCAAAGCAGGTAGCACAGTGACTGGAACATATAGATGCTTTATAGATGTTTGTGGGATGGATACAGTGACAAATGGGTAATAATAGAGTAAGATGCATTTGTACTGCTCCTCAAAATTGCTGATCAAGGGATCAGTGGCAATCTATGGGGAGATCTCCTGATATGTTGCCTGACTCTGGATTTGGACCTATCCTGATCAACATTTGTATCAATAATTTAAATAAGCACAACATTTCTAGGTTATCTAATCTGCAGGTTATACAAAGCCGCAATGGTAACCAGATGTTAGACCATAGAGTCAACATTTACAAATCTCTAGACTCTCTGATTAGGAGATGAAAGCACATACTTTTATACACAAAATATTTGCATATAATTAAGGGGCTAGAGTGATGGACTAAAACTAAAGACTAAAAGTAGTAATAAAAGGGTATTTGTCAGGTAAAAGGTAAAATCATATGTTTATATTAAAATATTCAACATTATGTATTTTGCTTGGGGTGACCTGGCTTGACAGTAAAGTCTGTGCAAAAGGCCTGGAGTTCAAGACCGTAAATTGATAAGGAGAAAAGTCAGTGCCATTCTTGGCTCTACTGAGGAATATTTAGTGTCCAAAGTAAAGATAAGAGGTATCAGTCCACTGTCTTCTGCATGAGTTGGACTTCACTTAAACTGCCTAGTTCAGTCACAGAGACACCATGCTGTAGGAGGATCATTTGATAAGGGTGGCTAGGATGGTGAAGAGGGCAGGATCATACCATTTATTATGGGTTGAATTGTGTCGCTTCTCAAACACACACAAAAAAAATATGTTGAAGTCTAACCTCTAGTTCCTCAGAATGTGACCTTATTTAAATATAGAGTCTTTACAGAGCCAATCAAGTTAAAATGAAGTCATTATGGTGGGCCTTACTCCAATATTATTGAGGTCCTTACTTTTTTTTCTTTTTTTTTTTTATTATTACACTTTAAGTTCTAGGGTACATGTGCACAACGTGCAGGTTTGTTACATATGTATACTTGTGCCATGTTGGTGTGCTGCACCCATCAACTCGTCAGCACCCATCAACTCGTCATTTACATCAGGTATAACTCCCAATGCAAT
>NW_016867810.1:0-808 GCF_001698545.2 Rhinopithecus bieti | reverse complement strand
GAAAGACTTTCTTCTCTCGGTTTCTGAAAAATATTATTTCCTGGATTTGCACTTACTTTAATGGCTATTCCTCTTCCTCCTGAGCTAGGCACTCATTCTCTTTCTAACCCTTGGCTATTAGAGTATCCCAGGGCTCAATTCTTAATCTTCTTTTCTCCATTTAAACTCATTACTTAAATGACTTTATTGACTTGCAAGAATTTAAATGCCATATACATGTGGATAATTTCAAAATTTATAGCTCAACTCCCATTCGTTACCTGAACTCACATACAGTCATGTGTCGTTTTATGACAAAGATATGTTTTGAGCAATGCATTAAGTAATTTTGTCTTTGTGTGAACCTCATAAAGTGTACTTACACAAAATTAGATAGTGTAGCCTACTACACAGCTAGGCTATATGGTATAGCCTATTGCTCTTAGGCTACAAATCTGTACAGCATGTTACTATACTGAATATGGGAGGTAATTGTAACACAAGGGGGAGTATTTGTATATCTAAATATAGAAAAGGTACAGTAAAATTAAGAGTATAAAATATCAAAAACGTTAAAGCTACATAGGGCCCTTACTATGAATTGAGCACACAGGACTGGAAGTTGCTCTGGGTGTCAGTGAGTGAGTGGTAAGGGAATGTGCAGGCCCAAGACGTTACTGTGTACTACTGTACACTTTGTAAACACTACATACTTATGCATATTAAATTTATGAAAATATATTTTTCTTTATTCCATTATAAATTAACTTTATCTTATGGTAACTTTTTTGCTTTATAAACTATCAAATTGTTTTAACTTTCTGACTCT
>NW_016867809.1:0-611 GCF_001698545.2 Rhinopithecus bieti | reverse complement strand
TTATTTACATTAGGTATATCTCCTAATGCTATCCCTCCCCCCTCTTCCCATCCCCGGCAGGCCCCAGTATGTGATGTTCCCCACCCTGTGTCCATGTGTTCTCATTGTTCAATTCCCACCTATGAGTGAGAACATGCGGTGTTTGGTTTTCTCTCCTTGCAATAGTTTGCCCAGAATGATGGTTTCCAGCTTCATCCATGTCCCTATAAAGGACATGAAGTCAATGAAGTCATCCTTTTTTATGGCTGCATAGTATTCCATGGTGTATATGTGCCACATGTTCTTAATCCAGTCTATTATCCATAGACATTTGGGTTGGTTCCAAGTCTTTGCTATTGTGAATAGTGCTGCAATAAACACACGTGTGCATGTGTCTTTATAGCAGCATGATTTATAATCCTTTGGATATATGCCCAGTAATGGGATGGCTGGGTTAAATGGTATTTCTAGTCCTAGATCCTTGAGGAATCACCACACTGTCTTCCACAATGGTTGAACTAGTTTACAGTCCCACCAACAGCATAAAAGCATTCCTATTTCCCCACATCCTCACCAGCACCTCTTGTTTCCTGACTTTTTAATAATCGCCATTCTAACCGGTATGAGATGGT
>NW_016867808.1:0-611 GCF_001698545.2 Rhinopithecus bieti | reverse complement strand
TAAATAAATAAATAAATAAATAAATAAATAAATGGAGGAAGAATGCATTACCTGAATAGGCACTGACTTGTGTGACTGAAGCTGTAGCCATCCTTTGCAGCCCAGAGTCGCTGTGACCTGTGTGGAGAGGGGGAGGTCCAGGCAGAGAGCAGGTGTGAAAGCCACAGAGGATCCCAGGCAGTGGATTCCTAAATAGGAGGTGAGGCGGGTCATCAGTGAGGATCCCAGGGAGTGGCTATAGTGACTGTGCCCAGCAACCGTCCTTAAGGCCCTGCCCTGGGACTTGCGGCTCTAGGAGATTTCCTGGGTAGTCCCAGCACACACAGCCTGTTCGGGCCGATGTTGCAGCCCAAAGCCATTCCTGTGTGCCCGGCCTCCTCTGTGCCTGGGCGCTCTGCACATCCGCGGCAGGCGTGAGCACCTCTGCGAGCTTTCTGAGCAGCTGCTCGCCAGCGCCTCCTCCCCACCCCTTTCTGTTTCGTTGCTCCTCTCGCTGGTTGTGACAGTCGCGTCTGTTCGCTGGAGGACTGCTGGGAGATGCAGGAAAGAATCAAGATGAGAAAACCACTGAGAACCCTCTCTGCAGAAGCTGGGATAGGGTTTGCTTTGCA
>NW_016867807.1:0-609 GCF_001698545.2 Rhinopithecus bieti | reverse complement strand
AAGCTATCTGAGATATTTATTTGTGATGTGTGAAGTCAACTCACAGAGGTTCAGTTTTCTTTTGTAATGTGTGTATTCATTTCACAGTTACCTCTTCATTTACCACTTTGCTAACACTCTTTTCTTGGATTCTGTAATGGGATATTTCCGAGCACATTGAAGCTTATGGTGACAAAGGAAATATCCTTATATGAAAACTAGAAAGAAGCATATTGAGAAACTGCTTTATGATGTGTTAATTCATCTCACAGAGTTACACGATTCTTTTCATGGGTCAGTTTTGTAGCAATGTTTTTGGGGAATCTGAGAAGGGATAGTTTTGATTACCTTGAAGCCTATGGTGACAAAGGATATATGGTCAGATAAAACTAGAAAGAAGCTTTCCGGGAAAGGTTTTGTGATGTGTGAATTCATCTCACAGAGTTACACCTTTCTTTTCATGGAGGAGTTTGCTAATACTGTTTTCCTGGAATCTGCAAAGGGATATTTGGGAGCACGAGGCCTAGGAAATATCTTCAGATAAAAACTAGAAAGAAGCTTTACGAGAAACAACTTTGTGATGTGTGAATTCATCTCACAGGGTTACACCATTCTTTTCATGGAGCAGTT
>NW_016867806.1:0-1258 GCF_001698545.2 Rhinopithecus bieti | reverse complement strand
TATTTTAGGGGAGATGTAGGTGTAGAATTATTGCTTATGTCATTTCTTAAGCAGTTATGCTCTTAATGCTTAAAAGAAGGCTAGCATTGTTTGCACAAAAAGTTGGTGATTCCCTCCCCCAAATAGTAATAAAATTACTTCTGTTGAGTAAACTTTTTATGTCATCGTAAAAGCTGAAAAAATCCCTTTGTTTCTATTTATAAAAAAAAAGTGCTTTTCTATATGTACCCTTGATAACAGATTTTGAAGAAATCATGTAAGATGATAAAGCATTTGAATGGTACAGTAGATGTAAAAAAAATTCAGTTTAAAAGAACATTTGTTTTACATTAAATGTTTATTTGAAATCAAATGATTTTGTACATAAAGTTCAGTAATATAAAAGCTGTATTCTGTTTTGGGGTTTTTTGTTATTATGCATTGTTAACATGTACATTAAAATTTTGGTTTAGATAGCATAGTAAGAATTCAGCCTCAGATGAGTCAGAGCTAATAAGAAATTAGGAAAATCTTAATGTGAAATCCTGCTTTCATCAGTTACAACTAGTATGTCATTTATGGTATTACAGAAATATTTAAAAACTTTTAGTTCAGAGTAATGTCAATTATTAGTCACCCACATAGCTATGCATCTTTCGTTGTGGATTTTTTTCTTTTAAGTGAAAAAAAGAATTTATCTTGGTAATTAGAAAGCTCATAGAGGCCAGGTATGGTGGCTCACACCTGTAATCCCAACACTTCGGAAGGCTGAAGCGGGTGCATCACAAGGTCAGGAGGTCAAGACCAGCCTGGCCAACATAGTGAAATCCTGTCTCTACTAAAAATAAAAAAATTAGCTGGGCATGGTGGCAGGCACCTGTAATCCCAGCTACTCGGAGTCTGAGGCAGGAGAATCGTTTGAAACCAGGAGGCAGAGGTTGTGAGCAGAGATCGCACCATTGTAATCCAGCCTGGGCAACAGAGCAAGACTCTGTCTCCAAAAAAGAAAAGAAAAGAAAAAATTAGCTGAGTGTGGTGGTGCACACCTGTAGTCTCAGCTACTCCAGAGTCTGAGGTGAGAAGATCACTTCAGCCTGGGAGGTTGAGGCTGCTGTGAGCCATGTTCATGCCATGCACTCTATCCTGGGTGACAGAGTGAGACTCTTGTCTCAAAAAAAAAAAAAAAGTATACTGAATATTAGATACTGCTTCAGTAAATAATTTCTAAAATTATTTAAATACTGAATGCGAAAGGAAAATTTTTTTTTTTTTTTTTTTT
>NW_016867805.1:0-456 GCF_001698545.2 Rhinopithecus bieti | reverse complement strand
CAAGCTGCGCCCGCCGCATGGAATACAGTTGCTCGGGTGTCAGCTTCTCCCGCGTCGGGTCGATACGCTGAGCGAACGGGGCCTCTCCACGCTTAGCATCCAGAGGGTCACCAGCTCCCGAAGCCGCCATGTCGCCGCTCCTCTCTTCGCGTTGCCGCCGCGCAGGGCTCGCTGGGAACAGCAGTCCTGGGCCACTGCAGTGGACTCCGTATTACATTTTTTAATGACACACTGATCATTTCCTAGAAATATAAGGTGACAAATATTTCACAGAAATATAAGGTGCTATTATCTCATTGAATCTTAGGTCACTCAAAATTCTTTCTCTCCCACACACTGAAGATTCATTTGGAAATGCTTTTGTCTTATTGTGCACCCCCAGTGAAGGGGTAGTGTTTCTCATTTTGCTTCCTTTGTTTGTCTACAGGGTTCCATTCAATAAACAAAGGCACTTGG
>NW_016867804.1:0-454 GCF_001698545.2 Rhinopithecus bieti | reverse complement strand
TATGTATATGTATGTGTGTATATGTATGTGTGTGTGTATATATGTGTGTGTGTATATATGTATATGTATGTGTGTGTGTATATATGTATATGTGTGTGTATATATGTATATGTGTGTGTATATGTATGTATGTGTGTGTGTATATATGTATATGTATGTGTGTGTGTATATATGTATATGTATGTGTGTATATATGTATGTGTGTGTATATATGTATATGTATGTGTGTATATGTATGTATGTGTGTATATGTATATGTATGTGTGTGTATATATGTATATGTATGTGTGTGTATATGTGTATGTATATATGTATATGTATGTGTGTGTGTATATATGTATATGTATGTGTGTATATATGTATGTGTGTGTATATATGTATATGTATGTGTGTATATGTATGTATGTGTGTATATGTATATGTATGTGTGTGTATATATGTATATGTATGTGTG
>NW_016867803.1:0-454 GCF_001698545.2 Rhinopithecus bieti | reverse complement strand
GGGAGCTCAGGTGGGCAAAGTTTAAAGGGAACGCCCCAAGCACGCTGGCTCCTGTGTATTCCTCAGCTGGCTCCCCACATGCTGGTGAATAGCATTGTTCTCATGCACGTGACTGCCAAGCGGCCTAGCAAAAATACCACAAAGACCAAAGATCTGGGATACTGTTCTGCTGCTCATCACCAGGACACCAGAGAGTCGCGGCTCGCGGCACGCGGCACTGCTGTCCTTCCTGATGTGATCTGTCTGGGGCTCGCGCTCTGGGGCAGCAGCTCCATCGTTTGCATCCTGCACAGGCACAAGCAGCGTCTCCCCACATCCTCCCCTGAGTCCAGAGCTACCAAAACCATCCTCCTGGTGAGCACCTTTCTGTCCTTTTACACTCTGTCTTCACCTTTCAAGTTTGTTTGGGTCTTTTGAATAATCCCAGTCAGTTGGTGGTGAACATCTCTGCAAT
>NW_016867802.1:0-1388 GCF_001698545.2 Rhinopithecus bieti | reverse complement strand
ATACAGACGGAAACAAGGAATCGCAATAGTCCTTATTGCCTTTCTTGGCTTGCCTGGCTAGTACTAAAGTATGTTGACGAAAGAAAAAAGAATATTTTTAACGATTTCAAGTTAGTTTTATTTAGAGTTTTATTGAGGACTAGAGACTGACCACAGCCTGGGAGAAGTCTTTTAGAGGGGTTTGTCGGACTGTCTTGAAATAATATTTTAATTTACAGTTTATATACAGGTAGTGGGGATTTAGTAGGTGTAAAATTATACTAAAGCTTGGGTATAAGAGTATATCTGGTTATAGATTATAGAATAATTATTAAAAATGAAAAATAAAATCCTGAGCCCCACCACCAACTGAAAGAACTCCCTTTTGGCCAAGTTGGCCACAGAGATACCTGAAACATTGAATTCCCAGCCCGACCTCCCAGGGAGGTGAGGCCCACCTGGTTATATCCCCTCTCTCTGTTTTTTTTTTTTTTTTTTTTTTTGAGACGGAGTCTTGCTCTGTCGCCCAGGCTGGAATGCAGTGGCACAATCTTGGATCACTGCACCCTCCACCTCACAGGTTCAAGCGATTCTCCTGCCTCAGCCTCCCGAGTAGCTGGGATTACAGGCACCTGCCATCACACCTGGCTAATTTTTTGTATTTTTTTTTTTTTTTTTTTTTTAGTAGAGACGGGATTTCACCATGTTAGTCAGGATGGTCTCGATCCCCCCTCTTTTGGCGTTTAGGCACAGCTGACCAGCACTAAGGTTAAAATAGAGATCAGAAGGCCGGCAGAAGAGACTCTTGTGGCAAACTCAGAGGACTCAGAGTTTACAGATTTCCAGACACAGAGAATTTGCAGCCTGATGAGGAGTTTGTGTTTTCCTCTCTCAAAAGAAGTTCTTAATTCTGATAAAGTTCAATTTATTAATCTTTCATGGGTTGTGGTTTTGGTGTTACAGCTCTAAAGTCTGGGTCTAACCCAAGGGCACAAAAACTTTCTTTGACGTTTTCTTCTGGAGGTTTTACAGCGTTAAGGCTTACATTTAAGTCTATGATCCATTTTGAATAGATTTCAATTGAACTTCCTGGGTTCAAGCGATTCTCCTGCCTCCAAAGTAGCTGGGACTACAGGAGCCCGCCACCACGCCTGGCTAATTTTTTGTATTTTTAGTAGACAGGGTTTCACCGTGTTAGCCAGGATGGTCTCAATCTCCTGACCTCGTGATCCGCCCGCCTCGGCCTCCCAAAGTGCTGGGATTACAGGCGTGATCTATGGCGCCCGGCTGTGTTCTTATCAAAGGCGTTTTGGTTAGCCTAGGTCCTTCGCATTTCCATAGCAATCTTAGAATCAGATTGTGAGTTCCTATTATTTTAAAATTATCTACTGGGCCGGGCACGGTGGCTC
>NW_016867801.1:0-1246 GCF_001698545.2 Rhinopithecus bieti | reverse complement strand
CATATTGCCAATTGAAGCAAAGTTCAAAAATGTTTTTTCAATACATACACCTCAAAACCATTCAGATAGGTCAAATTTTAAATTAAGTAAATATACACCAAGCAATTGCAATTTTTTTAAAACAAGCATGTATTACAATCTTGATATTTAAGAGGGTAGATTTGACACCAGA
Organism: Rhinopithecus bieti; assembly: GCF_001698545.2. NCBI lineage: Eukaryota > Metazoa > Chordata > Mammalia > Primates > Cercopithecidae > Rhinopithecus > Rhinopithecus bieti. The sequence goes on along the minus strand of NW_016867801.1, from coordinate 1,074 downwards.
ATGGTTTAAAAGAGCCTACTTGGTAATGCTAAAGAATAAAATTTACAAGGAAGATGTGTTATTAATATTTATGCACTCAGGCCAGGTGCGGTGGCTCACGCCTGTAGTCCCAGCACTTTGGGAGGCCGAGGCAGGTGGATCACGAGGTCAGGAGATCGAGACCATCCTGGTTAACACAGTGAACCCTCATCTCTACTGAAAAAAAAAAATTAGCCAGGCATGGTGGTGGGCGCCTGTAGTCCTGGCTACTCGGGAGGTTGAGGCAGGAGAATGGCGTGAACCTGGGAGATGGAGCTTGCAGTGAGCCGAGATCGTGTCACTGCACTCCAGCCTGGACGACACAGCGAGACTCCATCTCAAAATAAATAAATAAATAAATAAATAATATTTATGCACTCAACTGCACAACAAAAATATTCATAGTCCAAAAAATAAAGGAGCTGCAGGGAGAAATAGGAAGAAGCATGCTAATGATCAATTATTTAAACACAATTTCCTTAACCAAAGAATGATAAAGTTGCCAAAAAATTTGCTGAGTATACAGAAGAGCTAAACAACATAATGCAGTGGGTAGACAGATATGCTGAATTCAGAAGCCTGATATTAGACAATACATCTACTTTACATGAACATTCATGAAAATTGTCTCTTTCAGAAGCTGTTAAACAAATCTTAGAAATAAATGGAAAATACAGAAGAAGACTGCAGAATTTGATGAGAATAATGACGAAGAAAATGCAAAGCCAGGCGCAGTGGCTCACGCCTGTAATCCCAGCACTTTGGGAGGCCGAGGTGGGCAGATCACGAACTCAGGAGATTGAGACCATCCTGGCCAACATGGTGAAACCCCGTCTCTATTAAAAATACAAAAATTAGCTGGGTGTGGTGGAGCACACCTGTAGTCCCGTGCACCTGTAGTCCCAGCTACTCGGGAGGCTGAGGCAGGAGAGTCACTTGAACACGGGAGGTGGAGGTTGCAGTGAGCTGAGGCAGGAGAGTCACTTGAACACGGGAGGTGGAGGTTGCAGTGAGCCGAGATGGCGCCACTGCACTCCAGCCTGGACGACAAGAGCA
>NW_016867800.1:0-201 GCF_001698545.2 Rhinopithecus bieti | reverse complement strand
TTTATTTATTTTGACACGGAGTCTTGCTGTGTCGCCCAGGCTGGAGTGCAGTGGTGCGATCTCGGCTCACTGCAAGCTCCGCCTTCCGGGTTCACGCCGTTCTCCCGCCTCAGCCTCCGAGTAGCTGGGACTACAGGCGCCCGCCACCACGCCCGGCTAGTTTTTTTTTTTTTTGTATTTTAGTAGAGACGGGGTTTCACC
>NW_016867799.1:0-1763 GCF_001698545.2 Rhinopithecus bieti | reverse complement strand
CCCCCCGCCCCGCGCCGCCCCCCGCCTGCAAGTTGTTACCAGTAAATAAAAGGGATCCTATTTTCGCAAGCCACACCGCATTAGAGGGTAAATAAGAGTTTGGTGGCAGGAGAGCGATGAGACGGGAAAGTGTGGGGCAAAGTTTACAGTCATTGGTCCAGATTCTAACTGGCCTGTTAGCCAAAACGTAAGGTTTTCTTTACCTCCGTGTTGACTCTGCTCTCCGAAGGCGAAGAGGGTCCTCCAAACCCGTTTGTCGCGCGGACAAAAACCCCAGCATAGCGTGTCCCCACACCGGCTGGAGCACTGGACGTCGCCATGACAGAACTCAGGGGCGGGACTGGAATAGCAGAGTCTCCCATTGGTCAGGCAGTGATATATCCGGCCAATGGTGAGCGCCGTTACTAGAAGGGCTCGGGGATGGAGGCCGGCCTGACCTCTCCGCCTCAGTGGGCTGGGTTGGGTGCTGGAGCATTGCTCCTACTGCCGATCCTGCTGCTGGCTGCGCTGGAAACTGGGTGGACGGCATGGGTTGGTCTCAGGATTTGTTCCGCGCCTTGTCGAGATCACTGTCAAGGGAAGTGAAGGAGCACGTGGGCACGGACCAGTTCGGGAACAAATACTACTACATCCCGCAGTACAAGAACTGGAGAGGTGAGGAGGGGGCGAGGGCAGCGATTGCGTGGTCAGTAAAGGAGGGAAAAGTGAGAGCCCCTAGTCAACTAACGCATCATGAGACACTTAGGGTGTCACCGGAGGGAATTTCCGGAGTTCGGTGACCCCTGTCGACCCCTTCACTCTGCCATCGGAGCCCTACCCGGCCCGGCTCTTGGCGCCGTGGCCCGGACTCGTGCGTCCGCGGTCCCTACGACCCAGCGCTTTCCCCCGGCGTGTCCCGGGCTGCTCGCGCTGTTAAGGCATACACCACTTTCCTCCTAGCCACGCCGGTAGAGGAGGCTCAGTTTTAGCCCTGGATCGGCGACGGAGGCGGGGAAAAGTCCACGCAAATCTTTCACCAAAGGGGCTAGGAAGGGCCAGGGAAGAGGTTTTTCGTACGCTGTGCCCCGCCTTGTGACCCAGAGCTGAGTGGTGTAACTGAAGAGAAGTATCTTCAGCGCCTCGGGTGTCCTCTTTCTTGGTGTTTACCCTTTTCGGTGGCACCCTGGCTCCGGCGCTGGCCCCATGCGCCTTCCTCACTACCAAGACTTGTCAGAAGTGGGTCCGTATCCCCACAAGGCTCGCTGATTCCTTTCTCTGGAGTTTACATTCCAAGACCCCGTTGAGCTCAATTTAAGAAACGTGGCACTAATCATGGTGTTTCTGTGTAGGATTCGTGCCAAGCAGTTGAGCGGGTTGTTTGGGGAGTAAGAAGGCGTTGCTGTCCATTGAAATCACACTGTGTAGCCGCCGTCGTAACCTCTTCTGTGTTGTTCCATCGCCGCATGCAGAAGATGTCAGGCTTTGGGCGAAGAGGCGTGGGTTAGAATCTCAGCTTTGACACCTGATAGCTCGGGAATCACGGAAAAAGTACTTGTCCTCTCCAAGTCTCATCATCCTCACTTGAAAATTAGAGATAATATAAGATCAGTAATGTTGAAAAGCACCAAGACCTTTCCAAAATTATGTGCCATTCATTTCCCACATATATAAAATGTATTCTGTGATTTATCACTCAATTTATTAATTTATTTTTTTTGCCTAGCCTTTTCTGTATTTAGTCTTGTTTTATATTTAGTCTTGTTTCCCCAGTGAGCTCCTCTGTC
>NW_016867798.1:10925-11849 GCF_001698545.2 Rhinopithecus bieti | reverse complement strand
TTAATATTTTTCCCTGAAATCAAGAAGAAGGCACAAATTTCTACTCATATAACTTCTGTTCAACATCATATTGGAAATTCTAGCCAAAGCAATAGAGCAAGAAACAAAATTTTTAGGCACACAGATTGAAAAGGAAGAAGTGAAAATGCCAAATTTATAGATAAAGTTATTTATTGTATTGAAGTGAATATTTACATTTGCCGGGTATGAGGTCAATATAAAAATATCCATTTATGTGCTAGCAGAAAACAATTGGAAGACAAAATCAACTAACAACAACTAGCTCTTACAATGACATCAAAAAAGTAAAGGACAAAACTTCTATCTTGAAAACTACAAACATTGCTGAGAGAATGAAGAATCAAAAGGAGAGACCAACCCAATTGGAGATTGGGAAGATTCGATATTGAGAAGATGCCAGTTATTTTCATATTGATTTTTACAACTGTATTCTCCTTACTTAAAACTGCAGCAAGATTTCTTATACAATATGAAGAGTTGATTCTAAAATTGATATGAAAATGTGATACACCTGGAGTAATGAGAATGGTATTAAAAAGAAGACCAACTGGAAAACTTACACTTTCTCATTTCAAGATGTACCAAATGCTAGGAATTAAGACTGTATGACATTGCTGTAAAGATATTGAACAAAATGAATGAATCAGAATAGAGTCTGGACATATACTCTTATACAGATGATCAATGGATTCTGTTAAAATTTTCCCATCAATTGAATTAAAAAAGTAACTTCTTTTGAACATCCAGTACTAGGAAAACGAGATAACCGTATGTGCGGAGGGGCGCACCAAAACACTCTTGAACTATACATGCCACTCTAGACTAATTTGAAATTAGTGATGGGCATAATTCTAAAAGCCAAAACTATAGTTTTGAAAGAATATGTAGGAAATCATCTTCATG
>NW_016867798.1:3205-8037 GCF_001698545.2 Rhinopithecus bieti | reverse complement strand
ACAGGTGGTTAGAGTTTAGAGTTTTCTGAAAATGACATACATAACAATGGTCAGGGTTTTGGGGGGTGATTAAAGGAAACTATCTGCTTTCTTTGCACTTGCAGATAGAGAATATGACATTTGGTCAACAATATAAGGGTTAAATTAATTTGTGGACATTTAGAGTGGATGAAGTAGCTATTCACCATACGACTGTTAGCAAGAGGGAGTTTAATAATATTCTAGTTAGTATCAGTCATTTAATATAAAAGCGATAAAAATGTTTCAAATTACGTCTCATTATTACTCACCAAGTTTCTTCTTTCTCACGAAATGCATGTTTCTGTTGTTTATTGAACTCCATTTATTTTAGTGCTAGTGAATAAATTCATTAGCTTTATGTAAGAGTTGTGAGAAATAGCAGAATTTGCAGTTGCAATATAATCCTAATCACAGGCAATATTCTGACTGCTTCCTATTTCCTAGTATTTACTCTTTAAAGAGAGAGAAAGGTGGTAATCGTAGTAGCAACTATTCAATGTCTTGGGGAGGTTTGACATTATTTCTTGATGTAATAGCGTATTTCCTTAAAGGTTATTTGAACTCACCTTATGTTATACAAGGAAAGGGCAGAATAATTTTTGTTGTGGCAGGATTCATTGATTTGGGGTGGCAGCATTGACTGCATGGGCATTCGAGATTATTACAAACAGAAACTGTGCAAGCTTATCCCGGTTTTATTGGCAGGCTGTCTAAGATGCCGACAGCTGTCTCCTTCCAGCACAGAAAACAAAATTGCTTTATGCCTTTGGTAAGATATGAAAGTCCCTATCTAGTCTTCATTCTTTTAAATATTTATATTCATATTAATATTCATTCCATCATTCAATCATATCTTCAGTAAACAGTGGTTGCAAATATACTTGGTACCTTGTCTTGTACTAGGCAATGGAAATCAAGCACAGTGCCACCCTTAAGGAGCACTCAGTCTGGTTGAGGAGGCAGATATCTACACAACAAACTAGAATAGTTTGACAAGTAGAGGACCAAACTGACCCTACTTTCAGCTAACTTGGATATAAGTATGGTGTCCAATTAGTACTATAACATTTAATATCCATGTACATTGATTTTGAGAAAATATTGCTTTTATAATTAAAACATAAAATGAGACATTGTCAATTAATTCTTGACATTTTACAAGACATTTCAAATACATTTTATCATTGGGGCCTCTCAGTAAGCCTATAAAATAAGTCGTAGTATATTTATCCCCATTTTCTCCTACTTTTTACTGCAAAACTCCTTCAGTTGTCTATATTTACTAACATACTTCTCCAATTTTTTATTGGCTTCTTTTCAATTAGGATTTTACCAACACCACCCTAGAAAATCTGCCCTAATCAAGACACTAAAGGCATCTTTGTCACAAAATCCAATGGCAATTCTCAATCTTCATCTTTTTTTCTACTTGTTGCACTTTATGTGGCTCTCAGGACCCAATCGAATAATCCACTTCTTACCTCTCTGGCTGTTCCTGTCGTTTCCTTTGCTGAATCCTATTCTCCCCAATCTCTTAATATGGAAGTGTCCACGGTTCATTCTCGGGTTTCTTTCCATCTTTATCTACACTCAATGGCTAGCTACATGACATAATCAATTATATTACTTTAAATGCCATCTATATGCTGCTGAAAACTCCCTGTTACATGTCTTCAGTACAGACCTCTCCCCTGAAATCACAATTCATGTGCACAACTGTCTAATTGATAAGCACCTTTAAATTTCTAGCAGACATTTAACATGTATAAGGCAGAAATTCCAATTTCCACCACGCTACCTCAGACATGCAAAGCCGTCAGTCTCCTTACCTGCACAAGTGTCAATTTTATTCTTCTGCTTGCTATAATCAAAAACTGGAGTTGTATTTGACTCCTTATGTTCATATACAATTCATATTTGATCCATTAGCATATCACATCAGCTCTTTATTCAACATTTATCCAATTAACATATATTTATTAAGTACTTACTAAGTGCTGGGCCCTGTTATACGTACTGGGAATAAAGGGGTACTGAAAAAGACAAATGTCCCCATCGTCTTGGAGTTCCCATTTCTAGTAGGGTGCTTATATCTGAGTAGCTCTACCTTTAAGATATATTCAGAACATGACCACTCCTTATAATTTCCACCACTACCACTCTAGTCTGAGTCACCATCACCTCTTCCCCAGATTACTGTAATGGTTCTCGAACTCATCTCCCTGCTTCTGCCCATGACCTTCTACAGTTTATTCTGGACAAAGCAGTTAGAATAATCCTTTAGAAACACAAATCAAACATCTTCCCTCTCTCCTCAGAAGCAAGAATGTTCTTTCTCTAGACATCCACATGGCTGTCCTCAAATCTTCCCTTGGTTTCTGCTGAAATGTCACCTTATTGGTGATGCCTACTCTGATGACACTATAAAAATTGCACACGAATATGTACTTACACGCATGCACACACATATACCAGTTATTCATTATCCCTTTAGCTTCATTTAGTTTATCTTCTGAGAATATATCATGGCTATGTGTTTAATTTTTCATGTCTTTCTTCTCTCCCTTAAATGTAAGCTTCATGAAAGGTGGGGTTTTCTCTTTTGTTTAATTGAATGTGTGCCTTCGAGGAGCAATCTATCTGGTTGGAAACTAGTAATATATTGTGTAACTCAAGAAAGGATGGAATTACAGAAGAAGTAATTCTTCATTTTGATTAGGAAGTTCAGAGAAAATGTCACTTACTGGGTGGCATTACAGTTTGGCTTTGAAAGATGCTAGCTATTGTAATAGCTAAAGAATGATACTAAAAACAGCCCAGAGAAAAGAAACAATTATATGTACAGCTGTACATGAAAGAGTACAAGAATTCACTAACATATTGTGCATTCAGAGATGGTGAACTGGGGAGTCATAAATACGTATGAATGAATTTAGAAAACAAGTAGTGTTGATAGTTTAGATAATGTGAGACTGGGGAGGGTTCTGTGTGTTATTACAGGAATTTAGAATTTATTTTATAGGCAAATGGGAAGTCACTGTTGGACTTTGGAAGGGGATAGGCATAATTCCATTTGTATAATAGGAAGATTAATCTAGCAATAAGTTGAAGACTGGATGGAAGAGGTAAGACATACATTATGAGACTTTTGAAATAAGTCTAGATGAAAAATGACAACCTGCATTGCTCTGTTGACTAACTATGTGGCTGTTGCTTTTCAGAATCTTTCCTAACTGGTGCTGTCTATAATTTTCTTAACTCAGCAGTGGGGCATGCTGTCTCAGCATTGTGATTGCCTCTTTCTGGCCAGACATGGCACATTCTTCTGTTATGCAATATTAGGCAGACAACAGGGAGAAGAAAGACATGTTTGGTTTGGGATAAAGTATACATAATGGAATTATTAAAAAATATATATGTTAGTATCAATTAAAAATGCAAGACAGAAGAATGTTGAGTAGTTTATAATCTCTCGATTTTTCTAATTTTATATAATAAATAAAAGAAAGCTTACGAAGAATTATTAAGGGTATAAAACATCGATTCATTCATCAATTCACAAAACAAATATGTATTTAGATGCTGCTGCTTGTATCGGGCACTATTCGAAGTTCTGGTGATAGGTCAGCATAAGAAACATCCCATTCTCAAGGAACTCACCTCCTAGGGGTAGAATGCTTATTCTTTGATGATCACTGAGAAAAAAATAGAATGTAAACATACAAGTGTATATTTTAAGATAGGAAGAGGTACTAGTATAGATGTAGGTTAAGAGTAGAAAAGACATAGAGGAAATATACCGAAATGTTAAAGAAAATTTTCTTTATAATAGAAGTACAAATGAATTTCTATTTTGTTATGTAAGCTTTACTTAATTTTTAACAAACGCTACTTTTATCATCAGTGCATTCATGTAATGGCTGTGTTAAAGATTACCATAAAATTAGTTATTTAAAAACATTCATTTACGATATCACACTTTCTGTGGGTCCAAAGTTTAGGTCTGGCTTAGCTAGCTCTGCTGCTCAGGGTCTCAAAGTTGGCAATCAAGGTGTCAGTTTGGCTGCACCTGAGGACTCAGATGTGAAGGATCTGCTTGCTTAGAAGCAAGTGACAGATCCTGTCCACGTGCAAAAGTTAGACAAATTATGGTATGATGCCTGCCACAATCAGAAATATCAAAAACTTAATAAAATTGGATGGTGAACACAAAATAAGTTGCATTAGTTGACTTTTTCTAATTTTTCACATGGAATCAATAACTCTGAAATTCAAGGACTTAGAAAACAAGGGATTATTTCTCCCTCTCTTTGCCCTTTGGTTACAGGTCAAGTTAACTGATGATTTCCCATGTCTCTTCATTCTTGGATCCAGGCTACAAGAAGCAGACAGCATCTGGGATATGCCATTCTCGAGCCAAAGGGCAAAGCAAGAGAGTTGGTAGAAACTCAAGATGCTGTTAAAGCAGCTGCTCTGAGGTGGCACATATTTCCTTGGACAAAAGGAGTCTTATGACTGAGTTTGATGGCAGTGGGACAGGAGAATGCACTCTTGACACAGTGGTAACTGCAAGTCATGTGGCAAAGGGTAAGGCTATACCCTTGCAATAGTAGAAAGCGCTTGCAATATGATTCAATACCACCATTTAATGAGGTTTATCCTTGATTGAGTAAAATTGGAATTGAAGCTTGCCAATAAACTTTAATGCAAAAAAAGTATTCCCACATGCCAGATAAATTGTTTGATCTAAAAAGCTGATAAAATGTTGAGTTCTTATTTGAATAACCAAGAAATCTTCTGTTCTCCCTATT
>NW_016867798.1:0-2314 GCF_001698545.2 Rhinopithecus bieti | reverse complement strand
AAAAAAAAAAAAATCCCTCATCACAATTCATGCATTTTTTTCGTCCAAAGGAATATTCATTAATATCTACAAGGATTATTTTTGTCTTTGCAAATAATAGTACTCTGAGAAATAGACAGCCTTCCTGAAATCCTTTGACTTCTGGAATTGCTCACTTAACAGGCATTTCAAAGTCTAACAGATAGAACACTTGGAGATCATCTGGTTTCCACTCTGTTTTATAGATTAGGAAACTGAGGCACATTAGAGGAACTGGGACCCAGTCATCTGATCTTAGTTCAGTGTCCAGAGCCCATGGACCAAAACTAATAGAAAAAGGAAAAAAAAAAATACAGAAAATGCATTACTCTTCCTTTGAGTCTAAAATAACTGGGATGCTTAGTTTAACTTGTCTATAGAAGTTACATTATTTCTAGAAATACATTAAATATCACATGGGATATTTTATTTATTTAAATTTATATTTGTCAGCACTGAAAATGAAAAAAGTAATCTGTGACAAGCTAATGTGAAAATTATTTTAAAATATTCGGTTTGACATATTTCCATAAAAGCAAGCTGTTCATAACTGCAGATTTATTGCTCATGTCTCAATGTTGTGTGTCACTGAAATCTGCAGTTTAAAACTCAACAATAGGAAGCTGGTCATCATTAAGTAATGATAATGTAGATCAAATTTGAAATTTTTTTCAGGGACAGGAGGAAAGGGTAGAGATGAGTGGGTACTAATTCCAAAACAGCACGTGCCTGTGTTTCCAATGATGTATTGTTTGCTTGCCAAAGGCATTAGACAAAGTAATTCTCCTTAGAACTAAATTGAAAACCATGTATACGTATTTGCAATACTAATGTTCAAAGTCCATAACTCTTAAACTGTGTGCAAAAGAAAGCATTTAGTGAATTTCTCCCCATGATCATGTGTATATGCATACATGTTTATTCTTTTTTTCCTTTTCTTAAATTAAATAGAATGTAATATATCAGGCTTGCTAAATAATCATTGTCTAAGAAAAAATACTCTTTTCCAGGCACTAATAATTATGACTCAGATTTTCAGTAGCCAACATTATTTATAAAGTGAGGTTGTAACTTGAGGTAATTTTCCAGTTAATTCAGATCAGTAAAAATAGAGTTTGAAAGTGTAAAAAAAAAGAAATCATTGTGATTGCTTGTATACACTGATTAAATTCATCAACCTTTTGCTTAACTTATTATATCATTGTTTTAAGCAGTGACTGTTATGCAATCACGGTCAACACCATGCTGCTTTGAAGGTAGGTCAGACTGTCCAGTGCTCATCTCTGTTTTTCCTCTGCTAATGTGCCAAGAACTATTTGCAGGGTCTGTGAGCAAGCTCTGCTGGCAACAGTTAAGGTTAATGGTTCTCAATGGGAGAGTGTAGTGTCTCTAATGGGATACTTTGACATATGTAGGAATTATTTTTGTTTTTCATTTGTGTTGGAGGTAGTACTAGTCTTACTAGACAGGAGCCACAAGAAAGTATTGACTTAAAATATCCTACTAGAAATTCATAATTTCCTTTCGTTCTTAAAGACTATTTTTTAGATGAGTTTTAGGTTCACAGCAAAATGGAGAGGAAAGTATAGTGATTTCCCATATAGTCCCTGCTCCCAAACATGCAAAGCCTCCTCTGTTATCAGCATCTCCACCAAAGCGGTACATTTATTACAATTGATGAACCTACATTGACATACATACATCATTATCACTCAAAGTCATCATTTACATTATGGTTCACTCCTCGTGTTGTACATTCTCTGGGTTTGGACAAATGCATAATGACATGTATCCATCATTATACTATCAGAGTAGTTTTACTGCTCTAAAAATCTTCTGTTCCTTACCAATTCATTCCTAGCTCCCCTCTCACCCCTGTCAATCACTGACCATTTTATTGCCTCCATAATTTTGCTTTTTCCAGAATGTCATAAATTTGGAATCATACAGTATGTGTCCTTTTTCAGATTTGCTTCTTTCACTTAGTAATATGCATTTACATGTTCTCTATAACTTTTCATGTCCTAATAGTTTATTTCTTTCAGTGTTGAATAATATTCCATTGTCTGGATGTACATTATTTATCCATTCATTTACTTACTGAAGTACATCTTGGTTGCTTCCAAGTTTCAGTAATTATAAATAAAGCTACTAAAACATTCATGTACATGTTTTGTCTAGAAATGACTTTTGACTTTTTTGGGGTAAATACGATGTAGGAACATGATTGCTGGGTTGTATGATAAGAGTATGTTTAATATGGCCAGGCGTGGTGGCTCACGCCTGTGATCCCAGC
>NW_016867797.1:0-440 GCF_001698545.2 Rhinopithecus bieti | reverse complement strand
CCTTCCACCACCTTCCACCTCCCACCACCTTCCACCACCTTCCACCTTCCACCTTCCACCACCTTCCACCTTCCACCACCTTCCACCTTCCACCACCTTCCACCACCTTCCATCTCCCACCACCTTCCACCACCTTCCACCTTCCACCACCTTCCACCTTCCACCTTCCACCACCTTCCACCTTCCACCACCTTCCACCTTCCACCACCTTCCACCACCTTCCACCTTCCACCACCTTCCACCTTCCACCGCCTTCCACCACCTTCCACCTTCCACCTTCTTCCACCACCTTCCACCTTCTTCCACCACCTTCCACCTTCCACCTTCCACCTTCCACCACCTCCCACCTTCCACCCACTTCCGCCTTCCACCACCTTCCACCTTCCTCCTTCCACCTTCCACCACCTTCCACCTTCCACCACCTTCCACCTTCCACCTTC
>NW_016867796.1:0-1125 GCF_001698545.2 Rhinopithecus bieti | reverse complement strand
CCCCTCCACCCAACGACTATTCTTTGAGCCTTTAATATGGGTCTGGGAAGGAAAACAGTATTTACCACAAACCATCCCCTTCTCTGATATGCATTACCCCTCCGAATTCTCACAAATACCTGAGACGCAGGGCAAGAATTCTGCCTTTACAGAAGAAGGAGCTGAGGCTAAGAGAGGTTAAGAAAGCTTTTTAGGCCAGGCGCGGTGGCTCAAGTCTGTAATCCCAGCACTTTGGAAGGCTGAGATGGATGGATCACGAGGTCAGGAGATCAAGACCATCCTGGCTAACACGGTGAAACCCCGTCTCTACTAAAAAAATACAAAAAAAAAAAACTAGCCAGGCAATGTGGCGGGCGCCTGTAGTCCCAGTTACTCGGGAGGCTGAGGCAGGAGAATGGCGTAAACCTGGGAGGCGGAGCTTGCAGTGAGCTGAGATCGCGCCACTGCACTCCAGCCTGGGCAACAGAGTGAGACTCCGTCTCAAAAAAAAAAAAAAAAAAAAAAGCTTTTAGTGTCACACAGCCACCAAATAGCAAAACTGGAAAGTCATCTGTGGTCTGCCTGCCACTTGCCTCATATTGCCAAGGATGGTACTAATTGCTGGAATACAAATCCTAGAGGAAAGTCTTTTTTTCCTAAAACTTTTGCTTTGTTTCTTTGAGACAGAGTCTTGCTCTGTCACCTAGGCTGGAGTACAGTGGCGTAATCTTGGATCACTGTAACCTCCGCCTCCCAGGTTCAAGTGATCCTCCTGCCTCAGCCTCCCAAAGTGCTGGGATTACAGGTGTGAATCACCATGCCTGGCCTAGAGGAAAGTCTTTTTTACCTAAAACTTTTTTTTTTTTTTTTTTTTGAGACAGAGTCTCACTCTGTCACCCAGGCTGGAGTGCAGTAGCACGATCTTGACTCACTGCAATCTCTGCTTCCCGAGTTCAAATGATCCTCCTACCTCAGCCTCCCAAGGAGCTGGGACTACAGGCTAACTTTAAATACCCAATAGAAGAGAGAAGGCTGGAGTCCACATGACCAGTAGGAATGGTGGACGCTGACTGAGAGCTTTTCGGCACTGGCTGGGCCTGATGCTCAGTAACTCTAATAGGCCAACCATGACCCTTAAGGAGGGGC
>NW_016867795.1:0-1125 GCF_001698545.2 Rhinopithecus bieti | reverse complement strand
ATGGAGGATCCCCCCCAGGGTTGCTACCTGAGCAAACTGGAGGAGGTTTGGAAATCTTGATCACAGGGGTCCGTGGGCCTGTCCTGTGGGTGAGAAGTCAAGACTGGAGAGGCTTTGACCTAGGCTGGTTTTAGGGGTAGGGGCCGCTCTGAGGACAGAAATGCAGAGGCACAAGCAAGGAACTGGGTGGAAGTGCACTCTGCAGAATTTCTGGTGTCTGATGTAGATGGTTATTTGTGGACTCCAGATGATTCTAGAAGGTCCTAGGACTTTTCTGGGTGGGCTTCATGAAGGCAGGTGGCAGGTTCCCCGGCTTAACAAGCCAATAGAAAAGTAAAGAATTGGAATGACAGATACCGACAGTTTGAGGATTGGCAGAGATGGCCTCCCTGACTGGGGATATTTGAGCAGAGGGACTGGCAGGAGCAGAAGCCTGATGTGGGGCTTGGAGCGTGCTGGGGCGCAGCGAAGCCACAGGAGAGCTCGGAGCACCGGCAGGGAGGGGAGCCAGAGGGAGAGGAAGGCGCGGAGGCCTTATGGGGCTGTCCTGGGGTCTTGGATGTTCACTCCGAGTGAGATGGGAGCTGCAGGAAGGTTTGATCCCGGGGGAGACCAGATGGGGCTTGAACTCTGACCGCAGCCCCTGGTCGCTGGTTGGAGGGCACACGGGCAAGGCAGTGGCGGGAGCGCTGCAGCAGCGCAAGGCCACAGAGCAGGGGGAGAGCGGGGTGTGGGCTGGGAGGGCTAGGTGGGGTGTCTGACGAGGCTGGGGAACTCCTGAAGCTCAGGCCGGGGTGAGCACTGTCCCTAGGAGGGTGTGGCCAAGTCTCGCCCTCAAGACATTGCGGCATGAATGAAGCGCTTTAAAGGGAGTTCCCAAAATGAAGTCCCTAAGCGAAAGGTCTGGTCCTTCTGGGAAGAGGAGCAGACTGCGACAGCTGGGGTTGGAGCGGGGAAGGGGGGGATCCCAAGTCATCCTCAGGCCACCCGTGGCCAGCCCCGAGCTCTCTCTGCGGCGAGGAGCGCTAGCCCCAGAGCCTGGCGTCCTGCTGGGGAGGCGCCTTTCCCGCGGCGCTGGGCGCCCTGGGCATCCCGGGAGGAGCGCGCCTCCCGCCCTCTCTCCGC
>NW_016867794.1:0-3945 GCF_001698545.2 Rhinopithecus bieti | reverse complement strand
ATATGCCATTTTGTTTACTAGGTTTTAAATTTTTTCATCATAATTAAAAAATATATAGTATATAATGTGACCTGTACTTAGATACATAATCTTAAAAAACATAGTCCTGAATTATTTAAAAAATCAATCTTTTTTCTTTCTTTACTGTTTTTTCAATGTAACATTAAGTACGTACAAAAATAGGTAACATATATGTAAGTATTTAATTAAAATTATATAATGATATCGTTTACTATTGGCTGAGAAGTTGGTCATAAATTTATTTGCCTTTATGCATTCTTTCCTCAGGTGATCTATCTTTTTGAATACTTTTCTGATCTTCTCTTTATCTTCACTCATTTACAACTTCTTTTTTTGCTTAGTGTAGATTTATTTTAATTATCTAATTTGGGGTTTATTGGGCCTCCTAGATTTAAAGTTTATTATCTTTCAACATTTCTGTAAAATACTCAGCCATTACCTTTTTTTAAAACCATATTGCCTCTTCCCCATTCTCTAATATCTTTCTCAAGTCCAGTAAGACATATGCTATGTCTTCTCACTCAGACCTCTCTATCTCTAGCTTCATTTTAAAAGTTTCATTATTTTTCAGTCTGGGATTACATTCTAAACTATCTTGTTACGTATCTTCCATTTCCTTAATTCTCTCTTCAGCTGCATCTAATGTGCTTTTTAACATGTTCGGTGAGTTTTTTTACTTCAACAATTTGTCATTTCTATGATTTTCATTTTTCTTTAAAATCTGTCTACTTGTTGCTGATGCTTTCTCATAGTTTATCTTCATGTTTTCATAAATTTGTTTTAAAATATTTTATACATAGCTGTTTCATATTCTGTATTCTAATACCTTCAGTGCTTGAGGATCTAAATGTTTTATTCATTAATATTTTTGACTCTTATTAACAGTGGTTTGTTTTCTGCACTGCTTGCTGATTTTTTTGTTATGGGAAATAAATGAAAGATCATAATTTGTGGATGTCACATAACAGTGAATTGGAGACTTTCTCAAAGAGAGAACTTTTTTTCTGCTTTTTTCTAGTGTCTACAGCTAAGGTCCCCAACCTCTGGGCCATGGACCAGTTCCAGTCCATGGTCTGTTAGGAACTGGGCCACACAAAAGGAGGTGAGCAGCAGGCAAGCAAACATTACCACCTGAGCTCTGCCTCCTGTCAGATCATTGGTGGTGTTAGATTCTCATAGGAGTGCAAACCCTATTATGAAATGTGCATACAAGGGATCTAGATTTTGCATTCTCTTTATGAGAATTGAATTAATGCCTGATGATCTGAGGTGGAACAGTTTCATCCTGAAACCATTCCTCCACCCCTCAAATCTGTGGAAAAATTGTCTTCCACAAAACCAGTTCCTGGTGCCAAAAAGATCGGGGACTGTTGGTCTTCACAAGAAAGTCTACGACTCATCTATCTCTCTTTCCTGGTGTCCCAAGTTTCAGAATCCCAGTTACGTTTTTTTGTATGTGGTGGGGGGGTGGACAAGAACTCATTTTTTAATGTTTCCTTTTCTAGCTGTAACTAGTTTCACAAATTTTCAGGAATCATTTTGGTGTTTACTTCCATATTTTAAAATAACATAGCTTTTCTTGTTTTTTCCTGAATATTGATTTTGGAGCATTATTTATTGACTTCTTACTGTGGAAAATGATAATTGGCTATCTTTCACTTTCTCCAACCTTCATCACATATTCTTATTTGCTCATACTCCCAATATTATTATATCCTAAATTTGATTGATTAAATTGTTCATTTATTATTTCAGAATTTGTATCATTCCATGTATTAACACTATTCACGTCACAGTTGTGTTATATCTTAATAGCTATTCTTTCCTTTATAACATTTGATTTCCTTGTGTTTAATAATTGTGTTTTGTTGTTACTAAGCTTTCTATGTACCTGTGACTAATTCACTGTTGTAAGCCTTGGAATTCCCATCACTTTTCTCCTGAGTTAGATCTTTTGTCTTCTGGATCCAAAGTCTTCTTTCTTCATGTAATTCACTTTTCTTTTGGTGAATGTCTTCTTTATTGTTAATAAATAATACATATTATATATGGTACTTATGTGATATTAGTTATAGAACAAATTACAAGGGGCTCATTTGACAGAAGGAAATTCATAGTAATTTAAATCTAATTTTAAATTTATTTACGTAGGTTTTAGAAAGCTCTTTTAACCCTTGAGATTGAATTATATATTCCTGAATTTAAATAAACCTTTTAAATTCTCTAGATCTTGTTCCATTAATTGCTTTAAAATCAAAAGGTCTTAATAAACAACTTTTCATATTGGGGGAAAATTGTCTTTCTTACATAGTAACTTTTTTGGGAGAATGATTTGTCATAAAATAAGAATACAATGCAAATTAAATCTTACTGTATATATTGTACTACTTTATTCTTGTTAGTCTGTGGAGATGACAGTCTTTGCTGTAATAGCTGTAATAGAGCTGCTAGAATTGTTTGAAAACTGGATATCATATTGGGAAAGTCCTATTTATTTATCTCAATATGGTATTTTTATGCCTTTATTTTGGGTATAAGTGATACTTGGGAAGTAGAAGAATTTAGGTCCTTATGAGAAATTTGCAACCTATGAAAGTAATAAATATATGTTAAAATAAATATTCTATATTAAATTGGATTTTCAGTTGACTTTAATTATGAATCCCATTTGGCAATCATCTTGTGTTTAGCTTTTCTGTATCTTTCTTTTCTGACATCTGCTTGAGTGAATCATTGCTCAACAGTACACATATTGGTCCTAGGGAGGGTACATTGCTTTTGTTGTCTGAGCATGCTGCCTAGGGATTTATACTGGTTCTGGGCCCATGGGAAAAATAGAACTACATGGTAGAATAGGAGTATACAAGGCAAATTTTGGTCATTTGAAGATTCTGTGGAAAGCTTTGAAAAAAGGATAAATTTCTTTTTCTCTTACATTTTCTCCTTCATTCTTTTATCTGTCTTTTTATATATCAGTTTTCATAGGACTTGTTATTAATACTAATTTTCCTGGTTTAAATGATAGAACAAATGTACTATTTTCAGTTATCCTGAGAACCAGCTATGGTTTATTCTGATATATACTTTCTTAGCCCCCTACCATCAGGCAGACACTTTTTCTTTCTTTCTTTTTTTTTTAAATTGACTTTTATTTTAGGTTCAGGGATACAAGTGCATGTTTATAATATAGGTAAGCTTGTGTCATGGGGATTTGTTGTGCAGATTATCTCACCACCCGGGTACTAAAAAATAAACCAATAGTTCTTTTTTTTCTGATCCTCTCCCTTGTCCCGCCCTTCACCCTCCACCTTCTGATAGACCCCAGTGTCTGTTTTTCCTCTCTGTGTGTCCATGTATTCTCATCATTTAGCTGCCACTAATCAGTGAGAACATGTGGTATTTTGTTTTCTGTTCCTGCATTAGTTTGCTAAGGATAATGGCCTCCAGCCTTATCCATGTTCCTGCAAAGGACATGATCTTGTTCTTTTTTATGGCTGCATAGTATTCCATGGTGTATATGTAACACATTTCCGTTATCCAGTTTGCCATTGATAGGCGTTTAGGTTGATTCCATGTCTTTGCCATTGTGAATAGTGCTGCAGTGAACATACGTGTGCATGTGTCCTTACAGTAGAATGATTTATATTGTTTTGGGTATGTACCTTGTAATGGGATGGCTGGGTTGAATTGTAGTTCTGTTTTTAGCTCTTTGAGGAATCGCCACACTGTTTTCCACAATGGTTGAACTAATTTACACTTCCACCAACAGTGTATAAGTATTGCCTTTTCACCACAATCTCACCAACATCTGTCATTTTTTGCCTTTTAATAACAGCTGTTCTATCTGGTGTGAGATGGTATCTCATTGTGATTTTGTTTGCATTTCTCTAATGATCAGTGATCTTGAGCTTTTTTTCTTTTTTT
>NW_016867793.1:0-276 GCF_001698545.2 Rhinopithecus bieti | reverse complement strand
GAGGCGGGTGAATCACTTGAGGTCAAGAGTTTGAGACCAGTCTGGCCAACATGGTGAAACCCCGTCTCTACTAAAAGTACAAAACATTAGCTGGGTGTGGTGGTGGGCACCTGTAATCTCAGCTACTCGGGAGGCTGAGGCAGGAGAATCGCTAGAACCCATGAGGCAGGGGTTGCAGTGAGTTGAGATCGCACCACTGCACTCTAGCCTGGGCAACAAGAGTGAAACTCCATCTCAAAAAAAAAAAAAAAAAAAAAACACTGAAAACAAACAAAC
>NW_016867792.1:11116-13637 GCF_001698545.2 Rhinopithecus bieti | reverse complement strand
AGTTTGAGACTATTTACAAATAAAAACAACTACGGACATTTGGATGCAAGTCTTTGTGTGTATATCTTAGGTAAATGTTTTGGAGGAAATAGTTGATGTATAATTAACGATTTAAGAAACTCCAAGACTCTTTTTAAAAGTGGTTGTACTATTTTATATTAATACAAATAGTGGAAGAGATTTCAGTTGCTCCTCATCCTTACCAACAGTTTGTACACTTTCACGTAGCCATTCTAGTGGGTAGGTTTTTGTTTCTTTGTTTATTTTGGGATTATTTTGTAGTTTTAACTTAAATCTCCCTGGTAACTAATGATATTGAACTTTTTTTTTTTTTTTTTTTGAGACAGTCTCGCTCTGTCACCCAGGCTGGAGTGCAGTGGCAAGATCTCAGCTCACTGCAACCTCCATCTCCCAGGTTCAAGCGATTCTCCTGCCTCAGCCTCTTGAGTAGCTGAGATTACAGGCACCCGCCATCAAGTTTGACTAATTTTTGTATTTTTTAGTAGAGACGGAGTTTCACTATGTTTGTCAGGCTGTTCTCAAACTCCTGACCTCGTGATCAGCCTGCCTCGGCCTCCCTAAGTGCTAGGATTACAGGTGTGAGCCACCACTCCCAGCTTTGATGCTGAACATTTTTAACCTGCTTATTAGATGTTCACAGATCTTCTTTTGTGAAGTGTCTGTTCATACCTTTTATCTATTTTATTGGGTTATTTTCTTTGCTAATGAGTTGTAAGGTTTCTTTAAATATTCTGGATTGAGTTGTAAAAGTTCTTTAAATATTCTGGATACAAGTTCTTTTTTGTTATATGTGTCATGAAATTTTCTTCCAGTCTGTGGTTTGCTTTTGCTTTTCTTAAGGGTTTCTTTTGTATAGCAATATTTTGAAAATATGTATTTTATCTTTTCTTTGTGGTTTGTGTTTTGTGTTCTGGCACAGGAACCTTTGCCTACAACAAGGCCACAGAGATTTTCTCCTATGTTATTCTCTAGATATTTTATAGTTTAGGTGTTAAATGATTCATTTAGATTTTATTGTTGCAGGTGGTGTAAGGTAAATGTCCATGTTTATTTATTCTACATGATGCCCAGTTGAATCAGAACGACTTGTTAGGAACCTTTCTTTCACCACTGAATGTCTTTGGCACCTTTATGAAAATTGATTGATAGTATATGTGGGTGTGAGTGGGATGTTTTTCTGTACTTCCATCCGGTACCATTTGCCTATATGTCTATCATTTCAACAATGCTAATCTGACTTAATATAGGTTTACAATAAGTCTTATAATAAGGTAGTATTAGTTCTCCAACTTCTTTTTTATACAATTTTTTATTTTCCTAGTGTAAATGAAGAATAATCCCCATAGGTTCCTAGATGGAACATGCCACTGTAACAAAAAACAAATGAACAGGAGTAAAACAGATGTTTATTAACATGTATATTTTGTATATACATGGCAACACCTAGGGAATGTAGTCGTTCTCAAAGAAATAGCTTTGAATTGCAGCATATATATCATCTTCAACAAAAACAGTAAGTTTTTAGAGAAGTGACAAGACAAAGGAAAAGGAGTGTGATTCTCTGGGAGTAATAACTTGTGGGAAACCAAATAAATGGCAGGTAAAGGCTAGTTAGTGAAGCTTGCTAATGTAGATTCCTCTGTTACTGTTACAGGACCAACAAGTTCATATGCCCACTCTAGAGTAACAGATCAATTACATCAAAACAGCAGGGTTTGCAGCAGAGGAAGTTTGATGTTTGTAGGGCATCAAGCAAGGCCCTCAAATTCATCTCTCCAAGGAGTTCTGGGCTGAGATTTTTAAAGGGATCATGGAGGGGAAAGGGCTGGAAAATTGGGGTTATTGATTGGTTGGGTTAAAGAGGATGTGGAAACTGCATTCCTTTGTGAGTCAGCCTCTCTTGGGGTCCCTCAGACCAGCTGACATCAGTAATGTCACTGGTATGCAGAACCTAAAAAATTATTTCAAAGCAGAAACAGTGCCTCATAATATTCGAGTTATTATCTAGGGTATTTAAGAGGAAGTATAATCTTATAATGGGGTCTCAGTGATTCTGAGGCAATAGACAGCAAAGGACTAGGAGGAAGCAGGCTGGGGAGCAAGCTGACCTCAGGACTAATGTTGAATGTGTTGCAAGCTTGGTTAATTTTTTTTCTCCCCCTCCCTTCTCTGATTCATTCTATGCAGTTTATAGGGACAGTGTCAGTACCATCTCTAGATGATAAGGGTCTAAAGTTTGTTTTTGGTGGTTAACCTTTGTTCTCCCTGGTTGGGGGGGTGGCCATTTGTCTTTGTAAATCTATGTTCTGCTTTTAGACAAACAGAGGGAGGAAAGGGAGCTTTCCTGCATCTGTTTCTTCTTCATTGTCTTCAGCTCAACAATCCTTCATATTTTGGGGTGATATATTCTTTCCTCTCACACTAGGTACTTTGCATTTCCATGTAAATTTTAGAATCACCTTGGAAATTTATTTATTTATTTATTTATTTATTTATTTAT
>NW_016867792.1:0-8611 GCF_001698545.2 Rhinopithecus bieti | reverse complement strand
TGGGAGGATTCCCTCTTTTTCAATTGATTGGAATAGTTTCAGAAGGAATGGTACCAGCTCCTCCTTGTACCTCTGGTAGAATTCAGCTGTGAATCCATCTGGTCCTGGACTTTTTTTGGTTGGTAGGCTATTAATTATTGCCTCAATTTCAGAGCCTGCTATTGGTCTATTCAGGGGCCTTTTTAAATTTCTTTAGCAATATTTTGTAGTTTGTAGGGTAGAAATCTTGGACATCATTTGTTAGGTTAATTTCTAAATATTTTATATTTTGTTGCCATAAATGGATATTTTACTCCTAGCATATATGAATACAATGGACTTTAAAATATTAAAATACATACATCTAATTTGGAAGACACTGCTAAATTCACTTACTAATTTTATTATGATATGATACCTTTTCTGTTGTAAGAACAGAAGTAAAAAATAAGAATAAAATAGTCCTTTCAGCCACTTGTCTTCTCCCCTTCATCAAGGTTCTCTTAGAAATTGAAGTTTTGTTTCCACATCTTTTCATATTCATCTCTCAATAAATTCTAACCTAGTTTACCTTCCTAACATCTGCTGAGATTCCCATATCTCTTCATTGCAATTTCTAACACCATGTCCAGCAGAATACTACTATTTTCCCATTATACAATGACAAGTTTTTACTTATTATCTTGTTTGAGCTCTTGCCATTTTTAACACTGTCGATCGCATTTAACACACCTTTGTTTCTGATTTAAATAATTTCTACATCTCTAGCAACTTGTTTTCAATCTTCTCTGTATAAGCTTTTTCCTTCGTTCAGCCTTTTATATTAGGAATCTTGTGTTAGCCCTGCTTCCCACTTCACATACTCTTCTTGGATTCTTTTATATAATTTTCTGACTTCAATTATTATTCATATGTTGATGACTCTGACAGCTGTAACTCCAGGCCAGATCTCTTTACTAAAATCTGGATAAAAACCGAGGATCCTTTCTTAGTCTGGCAACTTGCCTCTTAAAGGACAGAGACTAACACAGAAAAAGAAACCTGGGTTTCATCCTTGATGACCAGCATCTAGTCATTGCCAAATCATTTCATTTTATCTCCTTAATGACTCATAAACTGTGAACTTTTTTCAATTTCCATTGAAATGAACTTAGCTTAGGCCATTACCATCTCTCATTGGAACCTAATCCTGATCATTCACCTGGCTTCCATTCTTATAGTTCTCAATGAAGTATTAACACTGCATACAAAATGATTTTTTTTAACCATAAATCTTGCTGACCTAAAAGGAAGAAGCTGAGGCAAAATTAATATAAGTAAGAATGTTTATTTGGGCCAAGTTTGAGGACTGCAACCCATGAGCATTGATTAGAGTTGCCCTGAATATACTCTCCAATTGGCAGCAGTTACAAGTAGATTTTAAAGGGAAAAAAGAGGTAGTTCCTGAGTTATTTATCAAGAATTTACATTAAAACAACATGTTATTGATTAGCTACACATTGTTCTTTGTATCACAAATTCCAGGAACATGAAGATAATGGGTGAGGCAGCTAGTCAGGAAAAGAAGGACTAAACAGTTGTCCCTGGGCATGGGCGCAGGAATGGGAGGAGTGAAGAGAGAATGATTTGAAGTCCCATAGTTGTATCTCTCTGAGTCTGCAGACCTCACATAGCTCAGATTGCTCTGAGCTACTTTTTTTTTTTCTCAATCTGATTGTGAAACTCTCCTGATCCCCATTTCTTTCCAGCCCAAGTCCCAGTTACTTAGTGGAACATATTTGACCTTTATGATCTCAATCAGGTTTATTTCTGTAGCCTCACTTTCTCTTCCTTCTCCAATCTCACATCCAACATTCCAGCAATACTAAACTATTTGTGATTCCCCAAATGTGCAATGCTCTCTTTTATACCTTTGGACTTTTGCATGTGCTGCTCTTGCTGCCTGAAATATTCTTTTCCTCTTTTTTTCTTCAACTGATTAACTCCTACTTTAAGTAAATGTTTATCAGAATGATGCTGGGACTCAGAAAATGATACCCCAGAGTATGGTGCTTTGACATGCTAAGAACTTTGAATTTAAAGAAAATTGAAATGCTTTAGAAGCTGTCTCAGAAACAAGGTCTCCCTTATCTTCCTTTGTTTCTGCCCGCAAGTGCAGGGAGGGGATCTCTCTGAAATTGTCTTATCTTCCCTTATTCAAAAGGAATGCAATTGTCTTGAACTCCCTCCCTAGGAATCTCAAACAGCCAGGGGTATTCTTTACCAAAGAGGAGATTAAAAGTCATGGCCACATCCAGACAGGCTATTGCCTATTCTTCTGGAGGCTTCTCTGGAACAACTCTTGTTACCTGAGAGATTTTATCTGCAAAATAAGACAACTTTTATCCACCATGCAGTTTCTCCCCTTTCCCTTCCATTATTTGTGACCACTTTCCCCAAAGCCTCAAGACCTTATTCTTTTATGTTATAAAACCTCACCCATCTGCCCCTTCTTTAAGACTCATATCTTTTCTTAAGTTAATTTCTGCATGCACATAATTAAAATGGTTTTATCCTGTCAATCTGTTTATTGTCAGTTTATTTTAGCAGACTCAATTATCGAATCTTCAGAGGGAAAGTTTAAACTTTCCTACAATATCAAAATGACTACCTTCTAAAACATGTAAATTTTCTCATATGAAACCAATGTGTATAAATTCACATCTAATGTTTCTAATTTGAATTATTAAGTTAGTCAAACAGATAAGAATGTTGTTCAGACTGAAGATGCATCAATACAAATTATCCAATCTGAAGAACAGAGGAAAAATAAAAGGAAAAATAAAGATTGAAAAATAATGAACAGAGCCTCAGTGGCCTATGAGATACTATTTGGTACTTTCAGAAATCAATTTTTTTCTAAAAAGTATCAACTATTAACACATACCACATCATGAATAAATTTCAAAAAGAATTATTTTGAGAGAAAAAAACTGATACGAAAGAGTGCATTTTTCCTATTCTAGAACTTAGCTAGAATATAGCTATATGATTATATCTATGTGAAGTTCTAGAATAGGTAAAATGCACCTATCATGGAAGAAATAAGAAATGTACATGGATCAATTTTACATTGACAAAAGTTAAGCCAAGAAAGGCATAGTCATTTAAAAATACTGAATCATACTCAATAGCAACAAACATAATCTGTATTCACACATACAACAAACGTAAAATTGAATGAAGGAGACCAGGCACAAAATCTAATACTGAATGATTCAATTTATATAAATTTCACAAGTAAGCAAATGTAAACCATGATGCTTAACTATACACAACTTTATAATAAGTATAAAGAAAGCTAAGGTCATGACTTCCATAATAGTCAACTTTGTGGCTATCTTTGGAGCTGGACATAGAAGGGTTTGTGACTGAGAAGATGTTCAGAGTTCTGGCAATATTTTATTTTTGATTTGAGTGCTGGTTACGTGAGTGTTCACTTTATAATCATTAAGGAGAAAACACTGGTTCAGTAAGTGCATTTGCTGAATGTAAGCCGCATCAAAACATGGACTGTTTCTTCAGTGCTTTGTCTCTAGCATCTAGCACATAGTGAGTGTTCAATAAATATTTTGAGAGAATGAATGAATGAACTAAGCACACATTCTGTGTTCAACTTTCAACTAGTAGGCATTGCTATGGGGTATGCTCAAACCGTAGATAATCTTACTGGGAGAAACAGGAATATCTGCAACATGCAGAGAACAACTAGTTAATTCACAAATTAACTTTTGATTTATTTTTCATTTTCCAAGGTCATGATCTAGTTGTTACACTTTATTAATCACCATCATACTATCATATTTAGCAAATTCCTATTCTCTATGTAAGTGATAGCAAGGTTGGCACTCTACTTTTGCAAACAGGGGTTTCTTTTAAAGTATGCTCTTTTCTTATGAAAGAAATTCCACCTCATTTGTGAAAATACACTTAGAAAACAATTATCAATGGCTCTTCATATAGCTAGTAAAGGCATCATCTGCTAGCTAAATAATCAACTTATTTATTTGAATTACAAATAGATTATAATTATCTTCTGCTTAGCTGAATATCCAGATGTCTGCTTTCGTATGAGAAAATATATCAAAAGACAAACAAGTTATTGCCAATAAAATAGTACCTATAAATTACATTATATTTGCTACTTCATTTTCTTCTTTTTTAAAATGTTGCTAAAGCCTTCTCTATTACAGAGTTTTTAAAGTAAATAAACTCAATACCATCAAACTCAACAATGCTAAATGTCAATGCAGGAAATAGAGTATAGATAAGTATCATTTCAGTTCATAAACATGAAATGTTCATCTAATAACATTTTAATGTCTTTTTAAAATAGCTTTTGCACATATGGGTTTGTTTTCCAAAAGAAGGAATTTGTTAAAAGGAGCTGCTTACATTTATTGTAAATTGTGAAATTGAAAATTTCGAGAGAATAGAAGCAGTTATTCAAAAAAAGTAAATACGTTTTAGTACATACTGCCTCCCACAAGAGTAAGGACTAAAAAGAAAGCAAACATTAAAAACAGCAAATGCATTAGTAGCGCTTGGTTCTAGAACTCAGAGCAATATTGTTTACATTGGATTCCATAGACAGTAAAAGCAAATCTTCAAAAGTGAATATGATATAATTAGATATGAAAACATATTTAACCAAAAAATCACCCTCAATTACCCTTATTTTATTAGGTAAATGAGGTACTGGGCAAAACCTTTANGAATATGATATAATTAGATATGAAAACATATTTAACCAAAAAATCACCCTCAATTACCCTTATTTTATTAGGTAAATGAGGTACTGGGCAAAACCTTTATTTATTATTTCTCTAACCCTTATATTTACTTTGCACTTTTGCTCTAATCTTAAAGTAGGGTTCTTTCTACATCCTGTTCATGGTCAACAAGATGGGTAAACGAAGAATGAATTGCTGAGATTGGATATGAGAGTAGGTAAGTACAAGGTCAGCATTAGAAGAAACAGAAGAGCCAGGCACAGTGGCTCATTCCTGTAATCCCAGCACTTTGGGAGGCCAAAGTGGGTGAATTGCTTGAAGCCAGGCAAGACCAACCTGGGCAACAAGGTGAGACCCCCGTCTCTACAAACCAAAACAAAATTACCTGGGTGTGGTAGTGTGTGCCTGTAATCCCAGATACTTGGGAGACTGAAGCAGGAATACTGTTGATCACCCAGGAATTCAAGGCTGCAGTGAGCTATGATCATGCACGCCACTGCAACGAGACCCTCATCTCTTAAAAAGAAAAAAAGAGGAAACAGAAGGACAGGTACAGCCCTTGTCCAAGTTAGAGCTAGTAAACAATCTAATACTCATGATATTTCTAGCATGTGCTTAAGTGTTGAATGAACAAAGAAACAGTTGTGGTAGAGTCTGAAAGATTGGGTATCTAGTGGGTTGTTTACATGTTCAAGGCCAGCAGAGAGATCGCAGCTGAAACTGTGAAACCTGATTACAATCCCCTTTGCATAATGATATTAAGCGAACTGACGTTCTATTAAGCTGCAAGAATAAACACTGTATTTTTCTTTCTTTCTGACTTCCTTGTCAATGAAAATCACATTTTTCTTATATCAGGTTTATCGAGGCAAGATTTACATGGAATAAAATTCAATCGGTGTACAGTTCTGTGAACTGTGAAAAATGGGTAAAGTTAAATGACCATCACTACAGTCAAGATATAGAATATTTCTATGACTTCAAAAGATTTTCTTTTGCATGTTTGTAGTCAGTTCCATCCACTATCCCAAGCTCTTAGCAAACACTGATCTCTTCTCCAACCCTATAGTTTTGCTTTCTTTGGAACATTGTACAAACGAATTACAACATGTAGTCTTTATAATCTGGCTTATTTCACTTAGTGTAATGCTTTTGAGATTGATCCATAGTTTTCTTATTACAGTAGGTTCTTCCTTTTTATTGCTGAGTAGCATTCCATTTCATAAACATGCCACATGTTGCTCAGCCAGTCACCAATTAGTGTATATTTGGGGTTATTTCTACTTTTTTGGTGATTATGAATTAAGGTGCTATATATATTCATGTATAGGTTTTTTTCCTGAGGACATGTCTTCATATCTATTTATGAAGCGTATGTTTAACTTTATCAGAAACTGTTAAACTGTTTTCCAAAGCAGCCGTATTATTTTGCTCTACATACTCACCAAGATATCCCTCATTCTGATAGGTGTGAGTTTGTGGGGTTTTATTTGGATTTCCTTTATCACTAATGATGTTTATCATCTTTTCATGTGCTTATTTACCATTTGTAAATCTGCAGTGGTGAAATATCAAGGGAAATATTCTTTAAGCTGAAAAGGGCAAGATGTATTTGGTGGATCTTGGAATTCTCCCTGTTCTCTGGGAACTACTCTGCCCCAAAGGATGGCTCCTGGCAGCCATGTTTATATTCCGAGACCTCATCACTTTCTTACCACAGATAACTGGACCTGATTCAGGAGAAATCAATCCAATGACTGTGCTGGATAAATCAGAAGTTAGAAGCAGCTGCATCATTTAGCTATAGATATTAATTTGGAATGGTGCTGAACACATTATTTTTGGTCTGTTATTAGGGTTCATGTATAAATGGAGCCAGTCTGAAAAGAGAGAGAGAGAAAATAAAAACAGATGCACAGAGAGAATCATATCTGAAACAATGTGGTCCCAGAAAGAGAGATGGTTTCTGGTAGCTTTCCAGTTTGGGAAAGTCATAAAGTCTAGGTTCACTTTCTATTCTTAATTCTCTGTGAGATCATCCTATATCCTTTCCATAAATTTTCCCTTTTGATTAAACTCACTTCAATTAGTTTGGTTGTGTTTTTGTTGCTTGTTACCAAATGATCCTTGACTAAAATTACAAAAAAAGACGACTTTGAATAACTGAAAAACAAAATAGAGAACCATTAAAATTAACAGAGATTTCAGCTTTTATATGTGCTGGGTTGTTTAATTAGACAAAAATGAGTCAAAGTATTGAAGCCTGCCAGGCCAGTAGCTTCTTTCTGAGCCTTTCCCTGTGAAATTATATTGCAGTACTTTGTAATTTATGGGCTTGCTACACTAAACCACAGCTGGTTTGACCTGATACTGACATCTGAAACAAAGGCAGCAATCTAAAAACTGGACAGCAATCTACGAGGGAGGCTGGATCATAATATGAACTAATAAAGATTCTCTAAAATATTTGATTGGCTGAACCAGTAAGATTCTCCATTTTTTGTAATGAGTCTAAACATGGGAGTAGAGGGAAAGCAGGAGCCTCAGGTGCAGTGGAAGCAGAGGCAGAGAAGAGCTGAGTCACTATTACATCGAAGCACTGTTATAGAGAGCAGCAGACATTCACTTGTGAGATGTTCACTGGACTTCAGTCACTAATGCCACTGCAGCAACTAGACAGTTTCTTTTCTCCCTTACTTGCTCACAGGCCTTTATAAAATACCACCAGTTATTAAAGTAACCTACATCTGTCTCTATTATTTTAGTTTGGCTATCTCCTTGCAACCATAAAGAGCTGTAAGGGCCAAGGGAATGCATTCCCTTCACCCTCTGAAGGTTTGCTGAAAAATTGACTCACAAAAGATTCATAGGAGAAATGGCATACAAAATTACTAACATACACGTGGAAAAGAACCAGGGTTTTTTACCCCAACCCCTCAATGGGGTGCAGAAGCTTATATACTTACATCTTGAGGTTACAGAAAGAATAGAGGCCCAGAGCATGGCCCAAAACAGGTTAGATGGCAAAACAGGTTATAGCGTCAAGACAGGTTATGAGAAGGAAAGAAGAGGAGGCCAGGCTAGCAAAGGTGGTCTTGTTATGTAGATGAAACCTCACAGGTAGCAGCCCTCAGAGAGAACAGATGGTGTTTCTTTCAGGCCTTTAAAAGTATCAGACTCTCAGTTAATCTTTCCTAATCTGGACAAGGGAATGCCTAAGAGAAACCCTGGCTGCCTCAATGCAGATTCTATACACATACAAATCTCAACAAAAGACAGCTTTGCAGCTCTGCAGGGCTGCTTTTTTTTTTGGTGCTCTCTGAACAGCCATCTCAAAATATGTCAAAGAAGTATATTTTGGAGTAAAATATTTTGATTTCCCTCAAGCTTAACTAACACTTTGTGAAATCAAGAAAATTAAATCCTATAGAGATAAATATAAAGTCCTGCCCTTAGGTTTAAATAATGAAATGTACATATTGTTTTACCAGTATATGTGGAAAAAATTGAATATTAGAGTTACTCTAAGCTCGTTTAAAGTAGCAGTGGGAAGTGGCATGCAAAAGAAATAAAGAGCTGGCCGGACACGGTGGCTCACGCCTGTAATGCCAGCACTTTGGGAGGCCGAGGTGGGCAGATTACTTGAGGTCAGGAGTTCAAGACCAGCCTGGCCAACATGGTGAAACCCCATCTCTACGAAAAATGCAAAAATTAACCAGGCGTGGTGGAGGGCACCTGTAATCCCAGCTACTTGGGAGGCTGAGGCAGGAGAATCACTTGAACTTGGGAGGTGGAGGTTGCAGTGAGCCAAGATCATACCATTGTACTCCAGCCTGGGCGACAGAGCAAGACTCTGTCTC
>NW_016867791.1:13568-15444 GCF_001698545.2 Rhinopithecus bieti | reverse complement strand
CCACCTATGAGTGAGAACATGCGGTGTTTGGTTTTCTGTTTGCGTCCTTTGCAGGGACATGGATGCAGCTGGAAACCATCATTCTTAGCAAAATCATGGATATTTCTAATCATGACCTAGCCACTCTAACTTTGGCCAAAACAAACAAACAAACAAACAAAAAACAAATTTCCAGTAAACAAAGATATAGAAAGGCACAGCAAGTCCTGATTATTTGCTCGTATCACAAATATCATTGCAGAACTGTTGTGGATTGGTCAGGAGTCCTTGGGCCATTTGCTTACCCAAGTTTGTCTTGTGTGATTTGATGCAAATATTTATAATGCAATCAAAGAAAAAAAATTGAACCAGAAAGACAACCAGAATAAATACATCCATGCCATCGACCATGCTGCCACCCAACCTCCCAAAGCCCCAACAGAGAGCTGGTCAAGTCTAACAACTCTAGGCCTTCTCAGAGAGGGCTAAAATTACAGGTCATGCTGACACTTGGATGCAAGGAAGACCTGAGGAGGGAGAGACCTAGAGACCACAAGCTAGAAAGAGAGAGGAAATATAAGAGAACCAAATAAGAGCTCTAGCTGCTGGTAAAACTCCATGAAGAAAAGTAAAGAGAAGTCAAAGTCATCAATGTGGCCCCTATGACTTTATCTCCCTTGTGGCTGAAAATTATACTTTCCAATTTGTGATTTTTTTATAGGTAAACTCCAAAACTTGAAAATCAAAACAATGCTTATCCCTATTGAGACTAAACACATAATTTTAATGTTCGAAAAAATAATATTCTCCTCTTCCATAAAAAACATTTATACTTCTCCTTTTTTATTCAATTTTATGACCTGAGAGATTTCCTCAACTCTTATCTTCTAAGGTTCATATGCTTATTTTTTTTAAATATGCTTATTTTCAATTTCCAGGAGCTCCTTATTTTTTTCCAACTGATTTTTTTCTTCTAACTATTTTGAAACCACAATAGAGTTACAGGAAGTGGCAAAGACAGCACAGGGGTACCTGTGTATCCCCTGCCTAGTTTCTACCTTTGGTTACGTCTTATGTAACTATAGTACATCATCAAATTGTGCCTTTTAACAAAGGCATCTTCTTGCTTTTGACTGTCATATATTCTTCAATCATCCTGAAGAGACTACTTAGAATTGCTTTGTTTTAATTTACTTTCTTTTGATCTTCAATGTGTCTGCTTCCTCTAGTGTTACTTTACTCTGCCTTGATCATTCTCTTTCATTAAGCAAATTTCCTAAAAAAATCTGGTGGCCCTTGATTGTTCATTTCTATACTAAACAATTGCATGGGAAAGCTAATAGGGCTCTCTTTGCATCAGCAGGGCCAGTCAATTGACAACTTTGATTGGGGACAATCATTGTGAAGTAGCTATGATATTGGGAAAACTCTAAATGCCATGTTAGAGAGAACTTTATCTTGGTGCCCTGTTTTCTAATCAGTTGGCCTTCTGCACCCTAACATCATTTTTTAGAAGAGGAATATCTGCTTCTCCATCGACCCAGGATCCAAAGCTAGCTCTGGATAACCTAATCTCAGGCATAGAAAATGGAGAAAATGGCCAGCTTCTCCTTTGATAAACTTTAAGTACATCCGCAATTATGAACTCCTTCTCACCTTTCTCCTCTTTTAGATCATGTATCTCACACACAAGAATCTCTGAGAGATCTTCGATAGTCTTTTTTGCATATATAAACAAGAGAAGAATTCTCTAATGAAAATACTACAAATGAGAGCCTTTTGAATAATTTTAATTTTTTCTAGAAACTACATTTTAAAAGTTTTATATGTTGAGATAGATTTTAATAATATTTTATTCTGCCAAAATATTTGAAAAATAATTTCAATGTGCAATCAG
>NW_016867791.1:2613-8747 GCF_001698545.2 Rhinopithecus bieti | reverse complement strand
AAAAAAAAAAAAAAAAAAAAAAAAAAGAACCAATAGTTGATTTAACATGTGTAATCCCAAAGCCCACACTCTCTCCACAACAACATAAAATCTTTCTAAGCACATTGGTCACGACTTCTGAATTATTTATAGCCAGCCTTGGTCTGAGACACATGTTAGGTGACTTACAAGTATACCAACATTACAAGAATATTAAATAAAATTTAAATAAAAGCAAAATGAAATAGGAAAATAAGGATGGAAAATAAGAGAATCTCAAGTCAGTTTAGGACACACCAGTCTCTGGAGATGAGTCGCAAACCTGGCTATGAGTTTTCCAGTGGTGAATAAGAAAACATACACATATTGGTCTCCATATTCTGTTTATAAAAGCCAATCGGTTACTCAGAAAATTAGAGCTCTTCTCTACACACAGTTTGATTTTATCCCCACTGTTCTAAGTTCTAATACAAGTGTATATTTTGATTAACAACATCCTTAACTAAACCCTTTCAAGATAACATGGTGTCAAATTTAACTTGGGTCCCTTGCCCTAAAGTTACGTTTATGGTGAGACATTAAAATACAAGTCAATAAAAGCAACTCAAAGGAGAGGATTTTGGAGATTGAGAAAAGAAGGGTGCAAAACATTTACTTCAAGTACATGATTTCTTAATTTTCTGGTATAATTCAGGGCTGGATGTTAAAGAATAGATGATATTTTAGGGCACAAAACAAGTCTAAACAAATTCCAGAAAATTGAGATCATATCAAGTGTCTTGTCTCAACATAACTGTGTGAAACTAGAAACCAATAAGAGGAGGAAAGTTGGAAAATTCACAAATATGTGGAAATTTAAAATATACTCCTGAACAATTAAGGGGATCACTAGAGAGAGACTGGAATCTAGGGTTAGCATAGGGACATTATATATCCCTTGAATTGAAAAGTAGGGTTTAAGAGAGGCAGTACAAAGAAATAAAAAATCTGAATAAACTTATAACTAGTAAAGGTATTGAATCACCTAACCAAGAAAGCCTAGGACCAAATGACTTCACAGGTTATTTCTACAAAATATTTTAAAAGAAGAAACACCAATATTTTCAAAATATTCCAACAATTTGAAGAGGAGGGAACACTTTCAAACTCATTCTATGAGACCAGCATGACCCTGATACCAAGGCCAGACAAGGAGACTACAAAATAAAAGAAAATTTTAGGGTAGTATGATAATATCCCTGATGAAGATGTCACACTTCTCAATAAAATACTAGCAAACAAATTCAATAGCATGTTAAAAGGACATACACGATGATCAACTGGAATTTATTCCTGGGACGCAGGGATGGTTCCATATATGGAAATCAATAGCTATATTATGTCACACTAACAGAATGAAGATAAAATCATATATTCATTTCAATAGATGCAGAAAAGCATTTGATAAAATTCAACATGCTTTCATAATACAAACATTCAATAAATCATATACCTCAACAATATAAAAGTTGCATATGACAAACCGAAAGCAAACGTCCTACTCAACATGAAGAGCTGAAAGCTTTTCCTCTAAGATCAAAACAAGACCAAAATGTCCACTCTTGCCACTTCTTTTTTTTAAATTTTCCATAGGTTATTGGGAAACAGGTGGTGTTTGGTTACATGAGTATGTTCTTTAGTGGTGATTTGTGAGATTTTGGTGCACCCATCACCTGAGCAGTATACACGGAGCCCTATTTGTAGTCTTTTGTCTCTCACCCCACTACCATCCTTGCTCCCAAGTCTCCAAAACCGACTATATGATTTTTTATGCCTTTGTGCCCTCACAGCTTAGCTTCCAAATATCAGTGAGAACATAGAATGTTTGGTTTTCCATTCCTGAGTTACTCCACTTAGACTAATAGTCTCCAATTTCATCCAGGTCACTGCTAATGCCATTAATTCATTCATTTTCATGGCTGAATAGTATTTCATTGTGTGTGTGTGCGTGTGTGTGTGTGTATATGTGTGTATATGTATGTGTGTATATATATGTGTATGTGTATATATATATGTGTATATATATATATATATATATCACAATTTCTTTATCCACTCATTGATTGATGAGCATTTGGGTTGGCTCCATGATTTTGCAATTGTGAATTGTGCTGCAATAAACATGCCTGTGCAAGTATCTTTTTTATATAATGACTTCTTTTCCTCTAGGTAGATGCCCAGTAGTGGAATTCCTGGATCAAATGGAGGTTGTACTTTTAGTTCTTTGAGGAATCTCCACACTGTTTTCCATAGTGGTTGTACTAGTTTACATTTCCACCAGATGTAGAAGTGTTCCCTGATCACTGCATCTATGCCAACATCTCGTTTTGATGTTTTGATTATGACTATTCTTGCAGGAATGAGGCGGTATCACATCGTGGGTTTGATTGGCATTTCCCTGATCATTAGTGATGTTGAGCATTTTGTCATATATTTCTTGGCCATTTGTATATCTTCTTTTAAGAATTGTCTATTCATGTCCTTAGCCCACTTTTGATGGGACTGTTTGTTTTTTTCTTGCTGATTTGTTTGCCACTCTTCCCAATCGTATTTGATATTACACTGCAAGTCTCATCCAGAGCAATTCGACAAGGAAAAAATGCATCAAACTAATAAATAAACTAAATTGTCTCTATTTGCAGAAGATATGACCTTACATAGATTTAGAAAACCTTAAAGATGCTACCAAAACAAAACTTACTAGAATAAACAAATTCAGTAAATATGCAGAATCCAAAATCAACATAAAACCAGTTCTACTTCTATACACTAACAACAGACTATCTGAAAAGAAATAAGAAAACAATAACATTTATAATAATATTTAAAAAATAAAAAACTCAGGAATAAATTTAAGCAAGGAGGTGAGAGATCTGTACACCAAAACTATAAAACACTGATGAAAGATATTGAAGAAGATACAAAGGCATGGAAATACGCCTCGTGTTCATGGATTGGAAGAACTAATACTGTTAAAATATTCATACTTCCCAAAGTGATTGCAGATTAAATATAATCTCTATCAAAATTCCAATGGTATTTTCAATAACAGAGAAAAGCTATTTTAAAATTCATATGAGACCACAAAAGACCCTAAATAGCTAAAGCAATCTTAAGACAGAATAATAAAGTTCGAGATTTCCTGATTTCAAATTATATTACAAAGCTATAGTAATCAAAATAGTATAGTTCTGGCAAGAAGAACAGATACATAGTCCAATGAAACAGAATAGGGATTCCAGAAATAAACCTGTGTATATATGACCAACTAGTCTTTGACAAAGGTGTTAAAATATGCAATGGAGAAAAGATGTCTCTTCAATAAATGTTGTTGGGACAGTTGAATATCCACATGAATAAGAATGAAATTGGACCTTTAACAAAGGAAACAACAAAAGAAAAGGCAACCTACGAATTAGGAAAATATTTACAAACCATATATCCAAAAGAGGTTAATATTCAAAATATATATTAGGAACTCATAAAACTCAATAGCAAAACAGAAATAAACAAATAACCCAATTAAAATGGGCTGAGAATCTGAATAGATACTTCTTCCAAGAAGACATACACATGGCCAGCAGGTATATGAAAAGGTGCTCAGCATCATTAATAATCAGGGAAATGCAAATTATAACTACAATGAGATAACATCTCACATCTGTTATAATAGCTATCACAAAAAAGCCAGAGGATAACAAGTGTTGGTGAGGATGTCATAAAAGTGAAGCCTTATACACCATTGATGGGAATGTAAACTGGAATAGCTATTGTGGAAAACCATATGAAGGTTCCTCCAGAAGTGAAAAATAGAACTATCACATGATCCACCAATTCTCCTTTGTATCTATCCTGAAGAAAGCACACCCAGGTTCATTGCAGCACTATTCACAGTAGCCAAGATGTTAAACAACCTAAGTGTCACTGGATGGATAAATGCATAAAGAAAATGTGCTACATATACATACACACAATGGAATATTATTCAACCTTTAAAAGAAGGAAATTCTGCCATTTACAACAACAGGGATTAACCTGCAAAACATTTTGCTAAGTAAAATAACCCAGACACAGAAAGACAAATACTGCATGATATAACTTACATGTGGAGTCTAAAAAAGTCAAATTCCTATAAAAGACAATAAGATGGTAGTTACCAGGGGCTGGTGGGGAGGAAAATAGATGTTGGTTAAAGGTACAAAACTTTAGTTATAAGATGAATGTATTCTGGAGACCTAAGGTACCACATGGTGACTATATTAATAGTAATGCATTATATACTAAAATTTGGTAAGAAAGTAGATCACAAGTATTCTCCTTATACACAAAAAAGCTAATTTGATGTGACTCATTAATTAGTTTGATTATGGAAATCATTTCAAAATGTGTAGGTATATTGAGACATCATATTGTATATATTAAATATATATAATTTTAATTGTCAAGCATACCTCAGTAAAGCTAGAAAGCAAAAGAAAACAAAATTTTGGGGAGTGTCTGGCCTTGAAGAATGGATTGAATAAAGAAATGTAAGGGAGGTCTTTCCAGGAGAGGCAAGAGTAAGAATTTAAGTGCAGAGGTGAGAGAAGGCTGTACTTCAATGGCTGAACTTAAACAAATAAGAAAATCGTTTAGTTGAATATGAGTGAATAAAAAAAAAAAAAAAAAAAAAACCCCAATGAAAAAAAAAAATTTTAAAAAAAAAAAAAAAAAAAAAAAAAACTCCAATGCAAATAAGAAGTCTTAGAAAACAAGAAAACAAAAGATTAACAAAAAATAGTAGTTCTTGGACCCGAACAAGAAGAAAGTGTGGCTGGACACTAAGAAAATCTACATGTGCACTGGAGGGACAATAAAGTAATGTGTAAATAGCTCTTCTCTACATGTTATTTTAAATTGGGAGATCTGCAACTATAGCCTTTTGCTATTAATACATCTGCCTCTGCTTGTTTGTGTGTCGCCCTATAGCTAGGAATATTTTTTACATTCCTAAAGGGTTGTAACTAACTAAATAAACAATTTGTAATGAAGACATGCCTTTATGTTGCTCACAAAGACTAAATTATTTACCATCAGACCCTTGAAATAAAAGGTTTGCCAATGTCAGTTTTAAGTCATCATCAAGAATCCTTCCCTTATATAGGCTCTTGAATGTTGTAATAATACTTGTAAACTGTGCTGTTTAGAACAGTTTGAGGGTTACAGAAAATTGTAAAGATAGTACAGAAAGCTCCCCTATACCCCATACCCACTTTTCATATTATCAACATCTTATATTTTAGTATATTTGTTACAATTAATGAACCATTATTGATACATAATTTTTTTATGCTTTATATTCTAGGGTAGATGTGCACAACGTGTATGTTTGTTACATAGGTATATATGTGCCATGTTGGTGTGCTGCACCCATTAACACGTCATCTACTTTAGGTATATCTCCTAATGCTATCCCTCCCCTATCTCCCCACAATAGGCCCCAGTGTGTGATGTTCCCCTTCCTGTGTCTGAGTGATCTCATTGTTCAATTCCCACCTATGAGTGAGAACATACAGTGTTTGGTTTTCTGCTCTTGCGATAGTTTGCTGAGAATGATGGTTTCCAGCTGCATCCATGTCCCTACAAAGGACACGAACTCACCCTTTTGATGGCTGCATAGTATTCCATGGTGTATATGTGCCACATTTTCTTAATTCAGTCTGTCATTGATGGACATTTGGCTTGGTTCCGAGTCTTTGCTATTGTGAATAGTGCTGCAAAAAACATACGTGTGCATGTGTCTTTATAGCAGCATGATTTATTATCCTTTGGGTATATACCCAGCAATGGGATGGCTGGATCAAATGGTATTTCTAGTTCTAGATCCTTGAGGAATCACCACACTGTCTTCCACAATGGTTGAACTAGTTTACAGTCCCACCAATGGTATAAAAGTGTTCCTATTTCTCCACATCCTCTCCAGCACCTGTTGTTTCCTGACTTTTTAATGATTGCCATTCTAACTGGTGTAAGATGGTATCTCATTGTGGTTTTGATTTGCATTTCTCTGATGGCCAGTGATGATGAGCATTTTTTCCTGTGTCTGTTGGCTGCATGAATGTCTTCTTTTGAGAAGT
>NW_016867791.1:0-2041 GCF_001698545.2 Rhinopithecus bieti | reverse complement strand
TTTCTAAATATACAATCATGTCATCTGCAAACAGGGACAATTTGACTTCTTCTTTTCCTAACTGGATACCCTTGATTTCTTTCTCTTGCCTGATTGCCCTAGCCAGAACTTCCAACACTATGTTGAATAGGAGTGGTGAGAGAGGGCATCCCTGTCTTGTGCCAGTTTTCAAGGGGAATGCTTCCAGTTTGTGCCCATTCAATATGATATTGGCTGTGGGTTTGTCATAAGTAGCTCTTATTATTTTGAGATATGTTCCATCAACACTGAATTTATTGAGAGATTTTAGCATGAAGGGCTGTTGAATTTTGTCAAAGGCCTTTTCTGCATCTATTGAGATAATCACGTGGTTTTTGTCTTTGGTTCTGTTTATATGCTGGATTACATTTATTGATTTGCATGGATACATAATTGTATACTAAAGCCACACTTCCTTAAGATTTCCCGGCTAGGTGTGGTGCCTCACAGCCTGTAACCCCAGAACTTTGGAGACGGAGGTGGGTGAATCACTAGAGGCTAGGAATTTGAGACCAGCCTGGCCAACATGGTGAAACTCTGCCTCTACTAAAAATACAAAAATTAGCCAGGTGTGGTGGTACGTGCCTGTAGTCCCAGCTAGTTGGGAGGCTGAAGCAGGAGAATCATTTGAACCTGGGAAGCAGAGATTGTAGTAAGCCAAGATTGTGCCACTGCATTCCAGGCTGGGCAACAGAGCAACACTCTGTCTCAAAAATAAATAAATAAATAAATAAATAAATAAATAAATAAATAAATAAATAAAATAAAGATTTTCTAAGTTTTCACCAAAAGGGAATTTTCTGTTCTAGGATTCATCCAAAATACTGTGTAATATTTAGTCATCATGTCTCCTTACACCCCCCTCTTGACTGTGCCAATTTCTCAGACTTTCCTTATGTTTTTATAGTCTTGACAATTTTGAGGAGTACTGGTTAAGAATTTTGTAGAATGTCCCTAAGTTTGTCTTTGTGTAACATTTTTGTCATGATTAGACTGGGGATATAGACTTTTGAGAGGAAGAACACAGAGGTAAACCGCCATTCTCATCTGATCGTATCAAAGATTCCTACTATCAATATGACTTAATGCTGTTGATGTTGATCTTGATCACCCGGTTGAGATACTGTTTGTCAGATTCCTCCACTGCAAAGTTCATCTTTTCTCCCAATAGCGTACCATGCTCTGGAAGAAACTCACCATACCCAGCACACACTTAAGGAGTGGGGACTCATGCTCCACTCCTTTAAAGGGTGGAGTATCTACATAAACTATTAGGAATTCTTCTGCAATTGGAATTTCTTTACTCTCCCACATTTATTTATTTAACCATTTATTTATATTGGCCTGGAATCATGAATATCTATTTTAAACTTTGAGTTATGATCCAGTATCGCTTTACTATGTGTCTCAAATTGTTCTCATTTTGTCCATTGGGAGCTCTTTCAGTTAGCTCCTGTATCCTTTTGACATACTCCCATCACCTTTTTTTTTTCTTTTTTGAGGAATTCTTTGTTTGCTGGTACTAAAAGGTGCTCCAAGGTCATCTCGAATATGCATAACCTTTGAAAAATCAAATTGTTAATATGGATAGAGGTCCTGAGAAAGTATACGCATGGGTTCCCACATATTCAAGGGAGGGACAGTTCTGAGGAGAATCACAGGGAAGGAAGCAGCAAAATAGAAATTTGAAGAGAGGAGCCAGATGTAAATTTTCCCTCTTAACAATTTTACAGAAAGCCATTTCTGCTCCAGAGACCAATTCAGCCATATCAGAAATTCTTTAAATTTTTGCCTTCCAGCTGTCTTTGTTTGCTGATAACATGCAGGATACATCAATATTATACAATTCCATATTCTATATTATTCATCTGATTATGTGAGGTAGCTCACTGAAAGGTAGTTTTAGAATTTTAAATACAGTTATTTTTACAAAGAAGAATTTGAATGTAACTAGGAAATTATACCATCATGCATTGCAACAAGTAGGGATGTTTGCTAACATTGCCATATGGATACTTTATTC
>NW_016867790.1:0-438 GCF_001698545.2 Rhinopithecus bieti | reverse complement strand
GATGCCATCTTGGCTCACTGCAACCTCTGCCTCCCAGGTTCAAGTGATTCTCCTGCCTCAGTCTCCCAAGTAGCTGGGATTACAGGCGTGTGTCACCACACCCAGCTAATTATTGTATTTGTACTAGAGACAGGGTTTCATCATGTTGGCCAGGCTGGTCTCGAACTCCTGACCTCAAGTGATCCACCTGCCTCAGCCTCCCAAAGTGCTGGGATTATAGGCGTGAGCCACTGTGCCCAGCCAGGAGTAGCATAACTTTAAAAAAAAATAAAAATTTCATAAGCAGCCAACAACAGAAAAAAATAATTCTATTACAGCTTACTTTACTATGAAATCAACATAGTTTTTATTTGTAGAGGAATATGGTCTAACTGGATTACTCAATAGAAGAAATTCAGAAAATAATATTTTATTTTTAAAACAGAAAAACAAAATAAA
>NW_016867789.1:6017-7400 GCF_001698545.2 Rhinopithecus bieti | reverse complement strand
GATAAGAAGATAAAGCACCAAGAAAAGCATAGCTGGCAATTACCACTTATTCTCTGCTAGGTATGGCTTTAAGTATTTGCAAGTATTGCCATATTTGACTCTCACAGCTGCCCTATGGTCTAATAATTAGAGCATCATCTTCATATATGATATTAGAAAACTAGAACACAGAAAGGTTAATTAAACTTTTCAAGGTTACATAGTGCTTGGCAGAATCCCCAATCTTGAATATTTTGTTCTGCTACCTCTTACTGTAATTTAAAAAGCAGGGGTGGAGTGGGCTGAGGTAGGGCTGCAGAGAGCCCCTTAGTCAGGAAGGCCTGGTTTAAATATTCATTCTTCTGTGCACTAGCTATCTCCTAGCTATGTAAACTTTTATAAGTTGCTTAAGTACTGAGTCTCATTTTTTCTTCCATTTAAATGAAATGTTATAAGGATGAAATGAAGTAATGTGAGTAATAATCTAGCAGAGTTATTGGAGTTAGCTGCTTGCATTTTTAATTCCTCTATGTTCTTGCTAACTAGATCTTCTCATTCTGAAGAGATTTATTCAAATATCATCCTCTAATTGAACATTTACCACATTCTTCGACATGGTTGTTTTATTTTATTTTAGTTATCCTGTAGTTTTAAGTTTTACATTTTAAAATTTGATACATAATAATTGTACATGTTTATGGAGAACATATAATATTACTGTAATTGCATGCAATGCATAATGATCAAATCTAATCAGGGCATTTAGGATACCCATCATCTCAAATACTTTTCATTACTTTGAACCAGCAAATTATTGGTTTTTATTATTGGTAATATTTCAAATCTTCTCTTCTAGCTATTGTGAAACATACAATACATTGTTGCTAACTATACTTACCCTACTGGACTATTGAACACTAGGACATATTTCTTCCATCCAACTGTATGTTTATATCATTACCCAACCTCTCTTCATCCCCACTCCCCAACTTACATACACCCTTCATAGCCTCTGATAACCATAAGTGTCAGGAAGACGCAATCATTTAAGCAGAACACTCAGTCTCTTCACATTATTGTAACAATTTGATAATATTTTATATTTGTAGGTTTTTTAAAATATAGCATCTTCCTTTGCTTTCACATATCATTAAGTTGCTTTATAAAGCTTCCACTTAATTATTTTATATCCAGGATAATTTGGAAGTTTGTTAATTTCAAAATTTCACTATACTTTTCTGGTTCCTTAAATGGCTTTCATTTTCAGCACTAGTAATCAGATGTATATTTTCTGCCCTTTCTACCATGTATCGGGTTGTTGCAAAAGTTAAGTGCAGTCTTTGCCATAAGTGTAATTGCAAAAACCACAATTATGCTTGCTTCATCTTAATATATTTTCTATAA
>NW_016867789.1:0-2124 GCF_001698545.2 Rhinopithecus bieti | reverse complement strand
TTTTTTTTTTTTTTTAATTAAAAATTCTAAAGCAAAAGTGGCTTAATGGTAGCATTTAGATTGATGATCTCTAAATTACAGAAGATGGCAAAATGTGAAAAAACTGCAACAAACACCTATACATTCTGGATAAATATAAAAACAAATTGTCATGTAGCGACTTTCTAAAAAAGAAAAATTGCCAGACTAACAAAACAATTGGAAACCATAAGCCAGAAATATAAATGTTTAAATTATTTTTATTTTTAATTTTTGTGGGTACATAGTAAGTATATATATTTATTAGGTACATGAGATATTTTGTTACAGACATGCAATGTGAAATAATCACATCATGGAGAATGGGGTGTCCTTCCCTCAAGCCTTTGTGTTAAAAAACAATCCTCTTTTAGTTATTTTAAAATGTACAATTGTTATTATTGACTGTAGTCATCCTGTTGTGTTATCAAGTAGTAAGTCTTATTCATCATTCCTAACAATTTTTTTTGGTACCCATTAACCATACTAACCTCCCACCCAAGCCACCACTACCCTTCCAGCTTCTGGTTACCATCCTTCTACTCTCTATGTTCGTGAGTTTAACTGTTTTTAATTTTGGATGCCACAAATAAGTGAGAACATGGAAGGTTTGTCTTTCTTTGTCTGGCTTATTTCACTGAATATAATGCTCTCCATTTCCATCCATGTTGTTGCAAATGACATGATCTCATTTTTTTTTTTTTGTGGTCGAATAGTACTCCATTGTGCATATATACCACATTTTCTCTATCCACTCATTTGTTGAGGGACACTTAGGTTGCATTCAAATATTAGCTAATGTGAACAGTGCTGCAACAAACAGAGCAGATGTCTTTGACATACTGTTTTACTACTTTATTTCGGGTATGAACCCAGCAGTGAGATTGCTGGAAAATATGGTAGCTCCATTTTCAGTTTTTATGAGGAACCTCCAAACTGTTCTCTCTAGTGGTGTACTAATTTACAATTCCACCAACAGCGTATGAGGGTTCCCTTTTCTTCTCCTACTCACCAGCATTTGTCATCACCTGTCTTATGGATATAAGTCCATAACTTAACTGAGGTGAAATGTTATCTCATTATAGTTTTGATTTGTATTTCTCTGATGAGCCATGATGTTGAGCACTTTTTCATATGCCTGTTTGCTATTTCTGTGTCTTCTTTTAAGTAATGTCCATTTTTTGATCAGTTCATTAGATTTTTACCTATAGAGTTGTTTGAGCTTCTTATATATTCTGGTTATTAATCTCTTGTCAGATGGTTAGTTTGCAAATATTTTCTCCCATTCTGTTAGTTGTCCCATCACTTTGTTGATTGTTTCCTTTGCTGTGCAGAAGTGTGTCAACTTGATGTGATTCCATCTGTCCACTTTTATTTTAGTTGCTTATTCTTACGGAATCTAAAAGAATTTGCATTCTTCAAATTTTAGATTAAATGTTCTGTAAATATCTGTTACACCTAATTGTTCTATAGTGTGCATTAAGTTGGATGTTTGTTGGCATTCTGTCTGGAAGATCTGTCCAGTGTTGAATGTGGCATGTTGAAGTCTCTCGTTATTGTATTGGAGCCTCTCTCTTTAGCACTAACAATATTTACTTCATATACTTAGGTGCTTCAGAGCTAGGTGCATACATATTTAAAATTGTTCTACACATTTGCTAAATTGACCCATTTATCATTACCTTCTTTGTCTCTTTATATATTTTTATAGTCACCTATATATATAGTTAACTATATATTTATATATATAGTTAACTATATATTTATAGTTACCTTCTTTGTCTCTTTTTATATTTTTTTCTTGAAATCTATTAGGCCTGTTATAAGTATAGCTACTCCTGCTCTTTGTTGTTTTTTATTGGCATGGAATGTCTTTTTCCACCACTTCATTTTCAGTCTATGTGTGTCTTTATAGGTGGAGTGTGATTCCTGTAGGCCACAGATCAATGGGTCTTGTGTTTTCATACCTACAGCCAGCACGCTACATCTTTTGAGAGTTCAAAGCATTTATTTTCTTTTTCTTTTAATTTTTGCTTATATGTATGCTTCTATATGTTTACATATATATACACTTCTACAGGTTTATATATATATAATATATATATA
>NW_016867788.1:0-1124 GCF_001698545.2 Rhinopithecus bieti | reverse complement strand
TTTTCACAGGAACAGTGTTCAAACACTGCCTTGTGAGAAAGGAGGTGTAATTCCCTGAGTGGAATGCATACATCACAAAGTAGTTTCTCAGAAAGCTTCTATGCAGTTTTTATCTGAAGATATCTTCTCTTTCACCGTAGGCCTGAATGTGCTCTCGAATGTCCCTTCTCGGATCCATGCATGAAAGTGTTTCCAAACAGCACAAAAAAGAAACTTTCTAACTCTGCGAGAATAATTAATATATCTAACACAAAGCAGTTTCACAAAATATTCTTTCCATTTATTGTCTGAGGATATTTTCTTCTTCACCAGAGCCATCCCTATACTCTTGAATGTCTCTTGGCAGCTTTTTCTCTGAAAGGGATTCCAGAATCCTCTAGGAGAAAAAAGTATATTTCTGTGAGTGGAATGCACACTTCACAAAGCAGCTGCTTAGAAAGCCTTTTTTCCAGTTTCTATCTGAAGACGTTTCCTTTCACACCATGCATCTCAAAGTGCTCCTGAATATCCCTTCACAGACTAAACAAAAACAGTGTTATGATACTGCTCAATGAAAAGAGAAGCTTAACTGTGTGAGCAGAATTCACACGCCACAGAGCAGTTTCACAGAAAGCTTCCTTCTGGTTTCTCTCTGAGGTTATTTCTTTTCCAGGATATTCTACAGAGCAATTCCAAAGGTCCTTTCTCAGATTCCACAGAAAAGTGATTTGAATCTGCTCAATCCAAAGAATGATTTAACTCTATGAGATGAATACAAACATCACAAAAGAGTTGTGCAGAAAGGAAGACATTTCCTTGCTTGACACATGCCAACGGTTACCACTTACTATCCTTTCGCAGAACCCTCAAAGATCGACTTTCAAACTGGGAAATGTACAATAAGCTTTAATCCTGTGAAAAGCATGTACATGACAGAACAGTTTCTTCGAGTCCCTCTTTCTGTTTTCTATTAGACGACCTTTCACTTTTTGTGTTAGTCTTCAATGTGCTCTGAATATCACTCTTTTGGTTTTACAGTAACAATGTTCAAAATGTGCCTTATGAGAAGAAAGTTAAAACTCCCTGATTGGAATGCTCACATCACCAAGCAGTTTTACAGAAAGCTTCTCTCCAGCTTATATGTG
>NW_016867787.1:0-1763 GCF_001698545.2 Rhinopithecus bieti | reverse complement strand
TATATATATTTATATATATATATAGTCAGAGAATACTAGGAACAGTACATAGGACATTAATGAAACAGGAAAGCATCTATTTACAGAAAGAACAGAAAAAAGGTATACTGCCTCCAAACACTGGCCTAGGTGAAAAAACTATTTTTT
The DNA here is from genome assembly GCF_001698545.2 of Rhinopithecus bieti. Taxonomy (NCBI): domain Eukaryota; kingdom Metazoa; phylum Chordata; class Mammalia; order Primates; family Cercopithecidae; genus Rhinopithecus; species Rhinopithecus bieti. The sequence goes on along the minus strand of NW_016867787.1, from coordinate 1,616 downwards.
TTTTTCAATCAGCTCTCCCAGTTTAAAACCAACTATTTCTTGAGGTAGAAGAGATGAGGAAACAGAATGAGTGGACACCATAGAGTAAGAATGTCAAGGATAAGGGTAGATGGCACGAGATGAGTAAGAAGGAATGGACTTCTCTATAAGGCAGATTTTCAAAAGACTATTCCCTTTGCAAACCTACTGTTTTACAAGAGGCAACTGAAGGTTGTGGAAATTACAATTAAAATAAAATTTATTAAAAAATAAGAACGATTTCACGTGGGCAAATCGAAACATGGAGGGAGAGAGTAAAAGTGTAAAAAAGGAATGCACAACATATATTCAGTGAGAAGAAACAGCACTGAAGACTGCTGAGGAGCACGGAGACAATGCGAGCACACACCGCCTGCAAGTCAACTAGCAATCACTATCCGAATTTCAATACAAAGTACAAAAACACAAATGTAACACCTAGATTAGAGTAGTGGAGGAGGTGTGCACAGAGATTGCAAGACAAGGCAGCATCCCGCAAGAGCATGAAGGGATGTGGTGGGGAAGGCGTATGAAGGGGGAGGGACTGCAGCAGGGGAGAGAGGGTGGGCTGCAGCAGCAGAAGGCGCCTTAAAAAAGCAGAAGAAAGGAAAAGCAGCCTAGGGGAGAGAAAGACTAGGACAAAGTCAAGTGTGGGATCACAGTAGGATAGAGTAGAAGAGCAGCAGAGACGGGCATGCCCTAAAAAAGCAGAGAGGTCAAAGACCCAAAAAGGGCTTGAAGTAGTTTGGGAGGAGGAGGACTGAGAAGGAAGGGGTCCACCATAAACCTGACTAGAAGGAGGCATGAGTGTAGACTGGGAGTAAAGGCAGGAGGCCAGGGCAGAGATGCTCTCAGAGGGGTGTGCTGATGGAGACACTAGATTCCAAATTAGGGTGTGATACGGGGGCAACCGAGAAGAGAAACTACAGTGTCAAATCCCACACCCCCTACCCCAAAGGCATGCAAGGGTCAGAAAGCAAGGTAAACTCTTGGAGTAGAAATACAAAAACGAGGGGAGGAAAGGGGCACACGGTGGGATGGAAACATTTAGCGGCAGCTTAACCATGAGGAGAGGGTAACTAAGGAAAGAAAAAGGAGTGGAGCGGGGAGGGATGCTGTTTCCGGAGGAAAAGTAGGAGCAGACCAGAGTTCCTGCCTACTTGGTCTGGAGGGCAGAAGGGGCAGTCCACGGGGGCGCAGGGGAGTGCTGGAGAACGAAATTGCGATGCTGAAGATGAGAACTTGGGGAGGACACGGTACTGGCTGGATCAGAAAACCAAACGCCGTCAGTAAAGAGCAGATGAGGTTCCTTCTGAGCAAGACGAGGGGGAGTGAGGAGCAGAATGCAGCACGCCAAACGGGAAGGCAAAGGGGCGGAGAAGAGCCCAGAGTAATCGGGGCACAGGGTAGAGCACTGGGGGCACAAGGGCATCAGCTGGAGACCACGGGGTGGGAGACGGGCGTCGCAGAAGCCCCGGGGCGGGTGGGGGGAGGGCAGCCCAAAAGGAGGGGCCTGGCTGCGGAGGCCTGAGGGGCCGGGGTCGCGAGGCCGGCTCGGAGCTCGGGGGAGGTGCGGCCTGGGGTGACAAGGGTAGCGG
>NW_016867786.1:0-1119 GCF_001698545.2 Rhinopithecus bieti | reverse complement strand
ACTTAAAGTATAATGATAATAATAATAATAATAATAATAATAAAAGTGGGCAAAAGACACGAACAGACAATTCTCAAAAGAGGATAAACAAATGTGTAACAAACAAATAAAAACAAAGCTCAGCATCACTCATTATCAGGGCAATGCAAATAAAACCACATGTGATACCACCTTACTCCTGCAAAATGGCCATAATTTAAAATTTTTTTAAAAAATGGATGTTGGCATGGATGTGGTGAAAAGGAACATTTTACACTACTGGTGGAAATGTAAACCAGTACAACCACTATGGAAAACAGTATGGAGATTCCTTAAATAACTAAAAGTAGAATCACCATTCAATCCAGTAATCCCACTACTGGGTATTCTTCACACAAAGGAAAGGAAGGCATTATATGAAAAAGACACTGGCGTACACACGTTTATAGCAGGACAATTTGCAATTGCAAAAATGTGGAACCAGCCTAAATGCCCATCAAACAATTAGTGAATAAAGAAAATGTGGTATATACGCACCATGGAAAACTAACCAGCCATAAATCGAAACAAAATAATGACATTTGCAGCAACCTGCATGGAGTCGGAGACCATGATTCTACGTGAAGTAACTCAGGAATGGAATGTTGTGTATTCTCACTTATAAATGGGAACTAAACTATGAGGCCCCAAAGGCATAAAAATGATGTAATGGACTTTGGGGATTCAGGCAAAAAAGCAGGCAGGGCATGAGGGCTAAAAGACTATGCATTGGGTACAGTGTACACTGACAATGTGATGAGTGCACAAACATTTCAGAAATCACCACTACAGAACTTATCCATGTAACCAAAACCAGCTGCCCCCCAAAAACTATTGAAACAAAATTAAAAAGAAATAAAGTCCAGAGAAATGCAGAGAGATTGAGCTGGAGTCCTGAACAAACCGTGTCTAAGCTCTGTGCTAGCTTTGAACTTTAAATTATATGGGCCCAAGTCTCCAACTCCCAGCGAGAGCGACACAGAAGACCGGTGATTTCTGCATTTTCAATTGAGGTACTGGGGTCATGTCACTGGGGAGTGCTGGACAATTGGTGCTGGTCAGCTGCTGCAGCCCGACCAGCAAGAGCTGAAGCAGGGCGAG
>NW_016867785.1:0-1124 GCF_001698545.2 Rhinopithecus bieti | reverse complement strand
GGATTGATTGTGTATTGGAAGGGGTGGGGAAGGAGAAAAAAACTTGAGTAAAATTAATTTTCTTGTTAAAAGCATTGGCAAAATCTCCAGTGGAATGTTAAATAGTTGTGATGAAAGAGTGATATGTGTATTTAGTAAATTATCCACTGAATTGTGTTAAATGTCTTTTTTTTTTTTTTTTTTTTTTTTTTTTTTTTTTTTTGTATCTAGAGAGAGATGATCAGGAGAATTTTCCCCTCAGGAACATTTCTCTGACCTATTAATATAATTAACTTTAGATGTCTGACACCAAGTTTATTCATATATTTTTAGAATAAACTCCAGTCAGTTGTTACCTTTTAAGTTGATGTTGACTTTGGCTTGATATACTCAGGATTTTTTTTTAATGTTAATATTTGTAAATGAGGTTAATCTATAGTTGTCTTTTTAAATGAAATATTTGTTGGCTTTTATTATCAATATTATATTCATTTTATAAAACAATTGGGATGCTTTCTTTCTTTCTGAGTCCTGAACCCAGTTATATAGCACTGGAATTATTTACTGTCTAATTTCTATTGAAACTACCCAGTGAGATCCCCCAGCTTGGTGCTTTGTTACTCTTAGCTCTTAATTTCTTCTGTGCTAACGAAAGTATAACATACTAAGTTTCACTGAATCGTGTTTTCCTGGAAAACTATTCATTTTATATAGGTCTTTACAGTAAGTTGCCTAGAGTCATCTGAAGTAGTCTTGTAATTTTAAATGTTTCTGTTCTTACGATTACTTTCTCTTGCTCTTTTATTTTTTCTCTTGAATAAATTAGCTAGTGACAAATCTACTTTATGGATCATTTTCAAAAACACCATTCATTCAGTCATTCATTTCTGCTATGTCATCAATTTATGAATGTATCCTAATTTCTTCTTCTTCTTTTTTTTTTTTTTTGGCGTGTTTGTATTATTATTTTTTTTTATTTTCTGACTCTGAGCCAGATGCTTACTGCATTTATTTTCATTTCTTGTTTAAAAATGTTTCCTGTAGGACTTGCTTTAGTTATATTTTATAAGTTCTGATATATATTGCTTTTATTGCAGTTGTTTCTGTAACTTCAGTTGGTATTTTTCTCCTGACTTTTAAAAGGT
>NW_016867784.1:0-1124 GCF_001698545.2 Rhinopithecus bieti | reverse complement strand
ATCTCTACTAAAAATACAAAAATTAGCCGGGTGTGGTGGTGGGCACCTGCAACCCCAGCTACTTGGGAGGCTGAGGCATGACAATCACTTGAACCTGGGAGATGGAGGTTGCAGTGAGCCGAGATCCTACCACCAAACTCCAGCCTGGGCAACAGAGCAAGACTCAGTCTCAAAAAAAAAAAAAAAAGAGCAGCAATCTTACATCAGAGATTTAAAATGTAGACTATGTACATTTTAAAATAAACTAAATATGATTATCCTAAAATTATCAGTTTTATCAGATTTTGATCTAAATGCAATATATACTACTAGAACTGAAAACAAAGTGAGTAAACTATTTGAATGATTTTCAGCTTCTTTTAAATTTTTATTTATAACTGACATAATTATACATATTTATGGGGTAACAGTGTGATGTTTCAATGCATTTATATATTGTATAATGATCAAATAGTATAGCCATTATGGAAAACACTATGAAGGTTCATCAAAAACTTAAAAATAGAACTACCATATGATCCAGCATCCCATTATTCAATATACATTCAAAGGAAATGAAATCAGTATGTCAAAGAGATACCTGTACTACCATGTTTATTGCAGTCCTTTTAAGCATCTTTTGAAAAGACATCCAGTCTTGGAGAATGAAACCATTTATCACAAACCTCTTATTTGAAGAAAAAATAAAACAGCTACAGGTACAGGTGTTTATAAGAACTGTATTCATAACTTATGCTTACATATTTCTAGTCAGTTTGTACATTAATCAAAGTTAAAATATTTCCATCAAAATGTATGTTTAATAAAGATTGGTTAAAGTAAACCTGTATTGTAAACAATGGGATGAATCAACACTGGATATTTTATGAGAAAGGCTGCCAAAGGGCACTGAGCTGAAAGTTGTTTGACTTCACTCTCTGTGTGAATAGTAACCAAGAGCCCACCTACAGTGCTATGGGGTCTTTCTCTTCCTTTCCACTGCTCCCATCTTGATCAGCCCAAGAGAAGCTTATCTATCATTTGAAGGAGCAATGATGGGAGGGTAGAGACCATGTTCCACGAAAGTAGAAAATTATCAGTTCTACTCAAACAAATATACAAGAAAAAAACAAACAACCCCATCA
>NW_016867783.1:0-439 GCF_001698545.2 Rhinopithecus bieti | reverse complement strand
TAGAGATGGGGTTTAACCATCTTGGCCAGGCTGGTCTTGAACTCCTGACCTCATGATCCACGTGCCTCAGCCTTCCAAAGTGCTGGGAATAGAGGCATGAGCCACCGCACCTGGCCACCGTGAATATTTTTAAGCTTATAAAGTGATATGTAAAGCACAGAAGGCCTAGGCTTTTGGAAAGGTACAGATGGGAAACACAGCTCTGCTATTTACTCACTGGGGCCTGAGTAAACTGAATAAACTCTAACCCAGAGCTTTTACATAATCAAATTGAGATAATAAATAGGGTGATCAGCTATACTTGTGTGCCAGAGATAATTCCATTTTATACCTATGACCTCAAATTAATTACTCAGACTGATTTGTTTTACTCTCAAAAGCAGCTGTTTGGCTTATAAATTATATAGCCATATTAATAATAATATACTGTGCTTCTGGG
>NW_016867782.1:0-275 GCF_001698545.2 Rhinopithecus bieti | reverse complement strand
GTGTGGGATTCCATTCTAAAATAAAAGAAAGTAAATTCAACTAACTAAGAATTAACTTATTTGCTTTTCAACCTAGTAGGTTACAACTCCGATTTGTAATTACAAAATATCTTAAATAAAGTATGGCACACATTTCAGTTACTGTATCCTCACCTCTAAGAAAAGAAAGCCTTTTAGTTTTATTTCATTTCTTTAATTTTGTTTTATATTAAGTTCCAGGGAACATGCAGGACATGCTGGTCCATTTCGCAAATGACAGGATATTAGAACAGGAT
>NW_016867781.1:0-436 GCF_001698545.2 Rhinopithecus bieti | reverse complement strand
AATGCCCAGCCAGTTAAGCACAAAGGAAAATATTTCAATAAAGGATCATATGACCAAAAAAAAAAAAAAAAATTTATTTCGTACAGTTCTGGGAAGTCCAAAGTCTAGGTTCCACATCTGGTGAGGACTTTCTTGCTGTTGGGGACTCTCTGCAGAGTCCTGAGGTGGTGCTGGGAATTAACGGCAAGGAGGCGCGTGAGTGATGGCCAAACTGGTTTTTATAACAGACCCACTTTTATGATAGCAAATCTCCTCCCTTGATAATAATCCGTTAATCAATTAATCCATTAATCCATAAGTGTGTTCATCCATTCATGAAGGCAAAGCCCTCATGACCCTGTCCCCTTTTAAAGGGCTCATCTGTTAAGTCTGTTACATTGAGGATTAAGTTCAGCTTGAGTCTACCCCATTTGTCTTTTTTTTTTTGTCTTTTTTT
>NW_016867780.1:0-440 GCF_001698545.2 Rhinopithecus bieti | reverse complement strand
AATAAGCATCTTTGAACACACTTCATTTTGCATGTATGTAATTGTATCTGTAGAATAAATATCAAGAAGTAAAATTCAAGGGTCAAAAGAAGTGTGCATTTTTAATTTTGATAAATATGACTAAATTACCCTCTTGGGGGGAAGCATGACACCAATTTATCTTATGTATGAGGATTCTGCTTCCTCACAGTCTTGCTCACACGGTTTGTAATGAAACATCTAGAACTTTGCCAACTTTATAGATTCAGTGAAGTTTTATTTTAATTAATAGACTTTAATTTTGAGCAGTTTTAGGTTTCTAGAAAACTTGGAGTACAGAGGCATCCCAAATGATTCAGTGAAGTTTTAATTTGCGATTATTTTATTATACATTAGCATACTTATAATAGGTTAATCATAATTTTTTTTTGGTATGTTTAAAAGAAAATTGCATTTCCTGG
>NW_016867779.1:0-438 GCF_001698545.2 Rhinopithecus bieti | reverse complement strand
AGGGTTTTCCAATGTTATCTTCTAGAATGTTTATGGATTCAGGTCTTATATTTAAGTCTTTGATCCATCTTGAGTTGATTTTTGTATACAGTGAGAGATGAGGATCCAGTTTCATTCTTCTACATGTGGCTTGCCAATTATCCCCCCACCATTTGTCAAATAGGGTGTCCTTTCCCCGCTTTATGTTTTTGATTGCTTTGTCGAAGAACAGTTGGCTGTAAGTATTTGGGTTTATTTCTGGGTTCTCCATTCTGTTCTATTGATCTATGTGCCTATTTTTATACCAGTACCACGCTGTTTTGGTGACTATGGCCTTATACCATAGTTTGAAGTCAAGTAATACAATGTCTCCAGATTTCTTCTTTTACTTAGTCTTGCTTTGGCAATGCAGGCTCTTTTTTGGTTCCATACGAATTTTAGGATTTTTTTTTTTTTTTT
>NW_016867778.1:0-440 GCF_001698545.2 Rhinopithecus bieti | reverse complement strand
TGATTTAGCCCCAGAATCAGCTATCTTTCCAAGGGACACTCTTTCTTTTAGTGGAGGATAGTATTTAGAAACCAATGCCAAAAATCTTGAACTTCCTGTTTTATCCTTATCTTTGATCTTGTCTGTTACAAACTATGTATTCGTTTTCAATTGCCACACAACAAATCACTATACACTTAGCAACTTAAAACAATGCAAATTTATTATCTCTCGGTTTACACAGATCAGGAGTCAGGGCACCGGTTGGCATTCAGGGTGTCACAGGCTGTCATCAACGTGCCCATTGGGCTGCCATCTCAAGTGAGGCTTGGGGCCCTCCTCCAAGCTCCTTTAGATTGTTGGTAGAATTTGGATCTTTGTGATTGTAGAGTTGAAGTCCCTATTACCTGGGGTTACGCTCAGTACCTAGCGGCCATCCACCCTCAGGTCCTGGTCATGTA
>NW_016867777.1:0-437 GCF_001698545.2 Rhinopithecus bieti | reverse complement strand
CCCCCCTTTTTTTTTTTCTTGAGACAGAATTTCACTCTTGTTACCCAGGCTGGAGTGCAATGGCGCCATCTCGGCTCACTATAACTTCTACCTCCTGGGTTCAAGCACTTCTCCTGCCTCAGTCTCCCGAGTGGCTGGGATTACAGGTGCCCGCCACCATACCCAGGCTAATTTTTTGTATTTTAGCAGAGATGGGGTTTTATCATGTTGGCCAGGCTGGTCTCGAACGCCTGACCTCAGGTGATCCACCCGCCTCAGCCTCCCAAAGTGCTGGGATAACAGACGTGAGCCGCCGCACCAGCCACACACCTTCATTTTTACTGCCCAGCCTCAGCCTCCCAAAGTGCTGGGATTACGGCGTGAGCCGCCGCACCAGCCACACACCTTCACACCCGCCTCAGCCTCCCAAAGTGCTGGGATTACGGCGTGAGCCCCGC
>NW_016867776.1:0-1125 GCF_001698545.2 Rhinopithecus bieti | reverse complement strand
TTCCTGGTTCCTTTCACCTTGTTTTATACATAACCTACAAATAAGTTTTGAATTAGAGAAAACATCATACACCTTTTAAAAAATACACACTTTTTTTAGAAAGAATGTTTGCCTATAATATTTTTATTGGAAAACATCCAATTAATGAAATTTCCGTTATTTAAGTTAATACAACTTAGATTCTAAATTATGACAAGTTTGTCTACAAGTATTTATCTCAGTACTTTACCTAATTATATTAATAGATTACCTAAAGTATTTATGAAAACTGTTATAGTCACCATTTAAAGTTATAAAACTGCAATTGCAAAAGTATAACTAAGACAGTGAAAGACATATGACCTGAGTGACTCCATCTTGCTTCTAACCTCCAAACAGTCTTTGTTCATTTTTTGGCATAGGCTGAACTAACTTTGGAAAGAACTAGTGTTTAGTTTAGCTTTGAAACAAAGACTCTAACAGTCATTTTCCAAAACAAACCCCTTTTCTGTCTGGGAACTAGACTGCCTAAAGCCACAAGATTAGAAATTATGGTTTAGGAGTCATGCAGCCAGAGGCTGCAAACTTTTAAATATCTCCAAATTGTTCCTGGGGATAATATCATCACTGTAAAATGTAAGATTAGTGCTTGAGATATTTTGCAGACCCTGCACTCAATGGATCAGTTGGAACCACTCAGATTGATAAACTGACTCATCTGGTCTTGTAGCCCCCACCCAGGAACTGACTCAGCACAAGAGAACAGCTTCCACTCCCTATGATTTCATCTCCAACCCAACCAATCAGAACTGCTTACTCACTGGACCCCTACTCACCAAATTATCCTTAAAAATCTCTGATCTCCAAATTCTCAGGAAGATTGGTTTGCATAATAATAAAACTCTGGTCACCTGCAGAGTTGGCCCTGCATGAATTTCTCTTTATTGCACTTCCCCCATCTTGATAAATTGGCTCTGGATAGGCAACAGACAAGGTGAACCTGTTGGGTGGTTACAATTATTTTCCAGCCAGACATTTTATAGACTGTGGATTTCAGGTGTTTATTTAAGTAAAAATCTTAGGATTAAATATGTAGTTAATTTACTAAATAATTCAAGATTTAGTTATTCTCATTAAATCAATATT
>NW_016867775.1:0-436 GCF_001698545.2 Rhinopithecus bieti | reverse complement strand
ATCAGGCTGGTAACTGTATAATTCTTTCAACTTCTCTGTACATTTGAAATTTTCGTAAAATGTTGAGGAAAATGGAGTAGAAAATTGAACTATCAAAATAGGATTAAACTCTCCTAAGGTAGACGTGTGTGTTTGTATAGAAACCAGAGAGTTATACATTAAAAATGAAGTATTTTGTTTGAGAGGTTAACATCAAGTCAAAGTCATCAGGACAGGCTACGATTCTGAAATTCCTGTTATGCTGTAAATTAGTCTTGGCCATTATCAGAACCCCAGTGGTTTCCACTGTTTTCATCTCATAAAACCAAAAGTTAAAGAACTTTATTATATATTATTTTGGGTATTTACCTGGACTGGGTGGTCCTAAACTGATTATCATAGCCAAGATTTTGGTTACCAGAGAAAGCAAATAAAGGTTAACAGTGGTGGACTGGTG
>NW_016867774.1:0-1125 GCF_001698545.2 Rhinopithecus bieti | reverse complement strand
ACCCGGCCAAGGTGTTTTTTTTTTTTTAAATAACGGAACACTTACAGTATGACTTGGCCATAAACACTAGGCATTTATCCAAGTAAAATGATAGCTTATCTCTATACAAAGATACGTACATAAATTTTCCTAGCATCTTTATTTGTAATAGCCCCAAGCTGGAAACAACCCAAATAGGGTAAGGGATAAACATGCAATAGTAAGTCTTTATGTATTAGTTTGCTCGGGCTGCCATAACAAAATACCCCTGAGTGGCTTCAACAACAGAAATGTATTTTCTCACAGTTTTGGAGGCTCAAAGTCCAAGATCAAGATGTTACTAGATTTGATTTCTTCTAAGGCCTCTCTTCTATGGTTGCCTTCCCCTTGTGCTCTTATTATGTTCTCTCAGTGCATCCTTGAGGTCGTATGCATTCTATGCTTCAGTCAAGTGTACCTAATGCTTCTGCATGTATCTAATCTCCTCTTTCTATGAAAACACCAGTCAGAAAGGATTAGGACTCACCCTCTTGGCCTCATTACAACTCAATTATCTCTTTAAAGCCCCTATCTCCAAATATAGTCGCATTCTGAAGTATTGGATTTTAGGGCTTCATTGTAGGAATTTTGGGAGGACACAATCTAGTCCATAACACTAAGTAATAGAACTCTATTCAGCAATAAAAAGGAAAGAACTCTTGATACATGCTACAACATGGATGAATCTCAAAATAATGAGGCTGAATGTAATCAATTAGACTGGAAAAAGTATATACTTTACGATACCATTTATACAAAATTCCAGAAGCTGCAGACTACTTTATGGTGACAGAAAGGATCATTGGTTGCATGGGGATGTGAGAAGGTAGGAGGGCGAGACTGCAAAGGGGCAAGAGGAAACTTCTGGAGGTGATGGATGGGCTCATTTTCAAGCTTGTGGTGATGGTTTTATGGATGTATATGTATGTCAACATGTTTTACATTGCATATTTTAAATAAGTGTAGTTTATTGCATTTCAATTATACCTTAATAAAAACGTTTTTTTTAAAGAGCTATAAACATGTTATAACTTAATTTATAACCTGTGGCAGGCCTAAGTTCACTTTGCAATTTTGTTATTCTAATAATAATAATAATAATAATAA
>NW_016867771.1:0-440 GCF_001698545.2 Rhinopithecus bieti | reverse complement strand
GATGTGTGTGCCCAGGAATTTATTCATTTCTTCTAGATTTTCTAGCTTATTTGCTTAGAGGTGTTTATAGTATTCTCTGATGGTGGTTTGTATATCTGTGGGATCAGTGGTGATATTCTCTTTATCATTTTTTTTTTATTGCGTCCAGGTGATTTCTCTCTCTTTTCTTTATTAGTCTGGCTAGTGGTCTATCTATTTTGTCGATCTTTTCAATAAACCAGCTCCTGGATTCATTGATTTTTTGAAGGCTTTTTTGCAGCTCTATCTCCTTCAGTTCTCCTCTGATCTTAGTTATTTCTTGTCTTCTGCTAGCTTTTGAAATTCTTTGCTCTTGCTTCTCTAGTTTTTTAAAAATGTGATGTTAGGGTGTTGATTTTAGATCTTTCCCACTTTCTCTTGTGGGAATTTAGTGCTATAAATTTCCCTCTCAGCACTGCTTT
>NW_016867770.1:0-276 GCF_001698545.2 Rhinopithecus bieti | reverse complement strand
TTACATGATCCTTTTCATAGAGCAGTTTGGTAACACTGTTTTTGGGGAATCTGAGCAGGGATATTTTGGATTGCATTGAAGCTTATGGTGGAAAAGGAAATATCCTCAGATAAAAGCTAGAAAGAAGCATTCTGAGAAATTTCTTTGGGATTTGTGAATTCATCTCAAAGAGTTACATGATTCTTTTCATGGATCAGTTGGGTAGCACTGTTTTTGGGGAATCTGAGAAGGGGTATTGTGGATCGCATTGAATCCTATGGTGACAAAGTGAATATC
>NW_016867769.1:0-8339 GCF_001698545.2 Rhinopithecus bieti | reverse complement strand
TCTTTTCTCTCTTCTGACTGTGTTTTCAAATGGTCTATTTTAAGCTCACTAATTCTTTCTTATGCTTGATGAATTCTTCTGTTAAGAGACTCTAATGCATTCTTCTCTATGTCAAATGCATTTTCACTCCACAATTTGTTTAATTCTTTTTAATTATTTCAATCTCTTTGTTAAATTTCTCTTCTGGGATTCTGAATTTCTTCTCTGAGTTATGCTGAATCTCATCAAGTTTCCTCAACACAGCTATTTTTGAATTATGTGTCTGAAAGGTCACATATATCTTTCTCTCTGGGATTTGTCCCTGGTGCCTTATTTAGTTTGTTTGGTTAGGTCATGTTTTCTTGGATGGTCTTGATGTCTGTGGCTGTTCATCATTGTCTGGGCACTGAAGAGTTAGGTACGTATTGCAGTCTTTGCAGTCCAGGCTTGTTTTGTACCCATCCTTCTTGGGAAGTCTTTCTAGGTATTTGAAAAGGACTTCAGTGTTGTGACCTAAGATTTTGGTCACCGAAATTGTATCTACATTAGGGGGCACCCCAAGCTCAGTAAAGCTGTGGTCCTTGCAGACTCATGAATTATGACCCTTGTGGTTTTAGGTAAGATCTGGAAGAATTCCACGGATTATCAGGTAGAAATAATTTTTCTCTTCCCTTACTTTCTTCCAAATATTAATAAATGGAGTCTCTCTCTCTCTCTCTCTCTCTCTCTCTGCTGAGCTGTGTGGAGCTGAGGAAGAAGTGACTGCAGCAATCCTGTGGCCACCACCACTGTAAATGTGTGTCAAACCTGGAGCCAGCTATGCACTGGGTCTCAATCAAGGACTGTGGTAACCACAGATGGTGAAGCCAGAAATACTGTGCCCATCCTTTTAGGGCAGTGAGTTTCTGCCAGCCCTGCATGGGTCTAGACATGCCAGAGATCCAGGAGTCAGCATCTGGAGTCCAGAACCCTAGGAATCTACCTGGTACTCTATTCTCCTGTGGCTGAGCTGGCACCCATGCCACAAGATAAAGTCCTTCCCATGCTTCCTTCCCTTTTCCACATGCAGAAGAGTCTCTCCATGGCCATAACCACCCTAGTTGCATAGCAAGTACTGTCTGGCTACTGTCCATGTTCCCTCAAGGGCTAAGGGCTCTTCAGTCAGCTTGTGGTGAGTGCTGTCACTCCTGAGTCTCTCCTTTCAGGACAACAGGCTCCCCTCTGGTCCAGGGTATATCCAGAAATGCCATCCAGAACCAAGGCCTGGAATCAAGGACCCTGAGTGCTTGCTTGCTGCTCTCTACTGTGGCCAAGCTGGTACCTAAGGTGCAAGACAAAGTCACCTTTATACTTCCTTTTCCTGTTCTCAAATAGAAGGAATCTCTTCCCATAGGCACACAGCTGAGAATGTCCTGAGTCATATCTCAAGCCAGCATATGTCTGGGTCTTACTCAAGCCCCACAGCAACTACTGCCTGGCAACCACTTCTAATTGTTCAGAGCCCAAGGACTCTTTAGTCAGTAAGTGATAAATTCTTCCCAGATTGGGTCCTTCTCTTCAATGCAGAGGGTTCCTTTCTGGCCCAGGCTATGTCTGGGAATGTCACCCAGGATCTAGGCCTAGAATGAGGGTCTCAAGACTCTGCCTGATGCTCTGTCCTACTGTGGCTCATTTGGTATCCAAGTTGCTAATCAAAGTCCTCTTTACTCTTTCTTCTCCTTTCCCCAAACAAAAGGAAGGAGTCTGTCCCAGAGCTTCAAACTGCACTGCCTGGGGTTGGGGGAAGGGTAGTGCAGGCAGTCCTCGGCTGCCTTGGCTGGTGTCACACTAGGTTATGTGTCCCCCAAGTCTACTGGCTCTGTGCCCAGTGCAGCACCAGAACTTGCCCAGGAATTGCAGTCTGTGTGGCCTAGATGACCTGTCAAGTCTATTTAGGATCCCAGAGTACTTTTGCCCACAGTTGCAAGGCTTTCAGAACCCAGGTTCTATCTAGGGCTGGTCTCAATGCTCCCTCCATGAGTGCCAGCTAAGCTCTGCCCAGTGTTGCTTTCTGCTGTGACAGGGCAGCACTGAGTTCCAATGCAAAGTCCCATAATCATGGTGCTTTCCCTCCTTGAAGTGCACAGATTCTCTCTCCACGCCACGTGGCTGCTGCTGGGAAATGGGGGAAGGATGATGCAGGTGATTCACAACTGTCTGTCTTACCATCTTCAGTTCCTCTTTCAGTGATATGTCATTAAAATCAGATACTGTGATCACTCACTTGATTTTTCGTGCTTATAAAGGTGCTTTCTGTGTGGATAGTTTTTCAGTTTTGTTTTCCTTTGGGGAGGGCATTTGGTGGAGGCTTCTATTCAGCCATGTTGCTCTGCCCCTCTAGGGGATTCTTTGAGGTTTGCTTTGTAATCTATGCACTTTTTATAAAAGTAATGTGGTGCCATATTAGATTTCCATATTCTATTGTAGCTGTGCAACAAATTATTACAAATTTAGCAGCTTAACACATAAATTAATTATCTCACAGTTTCCAAGCACAGGTAGCTCAACTAGTTCTCTGTTTAGGGTTTCATAGAGTCAAAATAAAGATGTTAGTCGGGCAGGGCTTTTATCGAAAGGATGTAGGAAAAATTCACTTCCAGGCTCATTTAGATTGTTGGCAAAACTTAATTCCTTGCAATTGTAAGATTGAGGTTCTCAATTTCCTGCTGATTGTCATTCATGTCACATGACCTCCTCCATCTCTAAACCAACAATGATTCTGTCAATTCCTTCTCATCCCTCAAATTTCTCTAACTTCTGTGAATCTCTCTGGTTCTTCTATTGCCTCTTTCTGATACCCGTCAGAGAATGTTCTCCACGTTAAAGGGTTCACATGATTAGGTTGAACCCACCTGGATAATCCAGGATAATCTTCCTATCTTAAAGTGCATGCCTTACTTTTATCTGTCTCTTCCACCAGGTAAAATAACATATTCAACACTTCCAAGGGTTAGGGTATAGACATTTTTGTGAATCCATTCTGCCTATCACAGGTGCTGACGTTAAAAATACTTCTTGATTTTCAGAATATAAAATTGAATATGTCTAATTATATCACACTTATTGTGTTATTCAGAAAATATTTATTCTTAGTATCTACTTGCCCTCTCATAGATGGAAACTTATTGGTAGAAACACTTCTATTTCTATCTCTCTTCATATTTTCAGCAGTTTATAATTGTAAACTCTAAGCCCTCACAATATTTTAGAAACCATCCTAAGTGCTTTACATGTAATAACTCGCTTAATCCTTACAACAATACTGTGAGGTAGATATGTTTACTATCTCCTTTTACAGATGAGAAAATCAGTGAAAATGGAGGATAAATAATTTGGTTAATGTCACTCAGCTAATTGGTGGTAGAAACAGGATTTAAACCCAGGATATCTAGTTTCAGATTACATGCCCTTAATTACTATATGCCTGTGCTTTACAAATATGTGAATTATCAAATATTTCACATATTTCACATTTTTGATAATTCATTATATTAACTTTTAATAATTATTTGTGAAGATATTTGGTTATCACTGTAGAATGCATCTTTCATCATTTTAAAAATGAACCTGTTTTAAATGACCCACAATTAATGCTTTTACTTAAATCAACTTAGCTTGAAAGAAAAACGGGCCAACATGTCGCTTTTTGCAATAGATAACCATATCAAAGGACCCTAGAAAACATAACACATACTTCCTGTAAGCATTTAAGACACTTTCTGGAAATCCTCATTATAAAAGATTGATTAATTAAGTAACTACTTTAATGCTAATTTTAAGTATTAAATGAGCATCCTGTGAAACTTTTAGAAGTAGCTGACATGTAATTAACATTCAGTATACTATTATTGATAAGATGAGGTGGTGATGAAGGAAAAACAAACAACATCCTTAACTTTATAAAGGTCTGAACAAAACAAACCAGGAACGAACAGTGCTAAAAAAAATACTTCAATAAAGATACCAAATAACAACTTTGTGCAAAGACTGAAAATTGTCTACATCGCACAGATGTTCCTTATCAGAAATGAGAATACTATAAGGCAAGTGTTATGCGGGTCAGAATAACAAACTCTACTATTTCCTAAATTATGCAAAAAAAGCAGTGTTACAAAACGCATGTACTTGTGAGGAGAATTTCTTTGTGTGTGGTACACACACACCAAATACAGAAATGCATACGTATTGCCAATACATCAAAATAATTTAATGTGAATTAAGTTTCCACTACGTTAGAAGGAACTATGTATGGTTTTCTTAGGAAAGGGTCCTTTAAGTTTGTATATTCTGGCTTTCATGTAATATGCAAACAAGGCTTTTGGTAATAAGATATATAAAAGATGCTTTATTTTAAAAAAGTTGCAGTGGAGATATCTATAGCCAAATATAAACATATGATAAGGAAGTTATTTGATAAAACAGACCTCAACCTGTGCTAACACACGCAAGTCAAAAAACATAACCATTGAATGTAGTTTGAAAACAATTCTTATACAAAAGTGCTGAGTTTTTTATTTTAATCTCCCTCTATTACCCCTATTCCATTATGCCTACCTCTATGCGACTTGCCATAAAATGTTTCTCTCATCAATAAATTTAAAAGAGGGATCACATTCCTTTCATCTTTAAACTGACCAAATGACACTAAGGCAGACTCTGGTACATTAGTATTGGTTAACAGATTTAGGAAATTTTGTAAATATACCCAATGGTAGTAAAACCATCCTGGTTTAATGATCAAAATGTATTGGAATAATAGATAATCATTCAGAGGCAGTTTTATTCTAAGCCAGATATTCTATGTTTGATATTTTTCTTTGATTAAGAAACCAAAATAAAGTAGGATTTTTGCCCTCTCAGAATTAAACAAAAGAACAAACACCTAATGGAAGTCAAAGAAATATACACAGTCTACTAAAGACTCCCAGGAAACAAGAGCTTATATCATTTTTTGAATGTATTAATATTTACTAATGGAGGCTGTCAATCAAGAGTTGGCAGCAGGAAGCATAGAAACATATTTAGTGGGGGGGGGAATACTAATTTTCTAGAGAAGAAGAAACTCTCGGGGTCATTTGAACAATGAAATCTCATCTAATTTGGTAAGGCGTACTTCTGTGATGAATGAATATATTACATCTACCTTATCTTGCGTACATTGATCATTTCAGTTCGATTAATTTCCCTACCATACATTTCCTGCTCACCAAGCAACTTTGTGAATGATTTGACTGTAATTGATATCTACAGTTTGCTTCTCTGTCCCTACGTCTCTAGCTTTTCTTTCAGAGCGAATGTACACTGACCCAATACCTGGCTAATGGAAAGCATTCTTTACCTTCGTCGCTTGCAGTGGATGGGCACATAATATAAGCCTGAAACTATGAAATTTATGTTCAGGACTTTTGCTAGACTCTTCGGGAAAGAGGTTATCTTCCTCCTGGAATCATTGACTAACATAGTGAATGTGAACCTAGAGTTGCCAGTGGACACTCTTGCCTGACAATGAAGCCAACTCCAGATGAAAAGAGAAGATTTATCCTGGCGACTATTATTTGAGGCACTTGACCCACCCCTGGGTTAGCTAATAGATTCTCCATCTTTGATAAGAATATCTCCATATTTTTTCTTTTGAATATCTCCCATTTCCAGATCATGCCTATTTCTAGATCTATATCTATTGATTTTTTATAATTATCTGTAACTTTTCCAGATGAAGAAGCACTAACATGAGGACAACAGATTTAATGTGTTTCACAAGACTTTTTAAGAGAGATTTTTCATTGTGTGATGTTATTCCATGGTCCCCATATATAAGGTGATCCTTATAGAATTTTAATGCTAGTCAAAAAACTTTCGGTTTCACAGACCAAGTTTTGTATTTCATTCTATGTGGTAATGAGATAAATGTAAACAATTTAGTTCACTTTTTCCCTTGGCTACCAGGCTGCTCAGAACACACACTTTCCATGTTTTCAAACTTGGCATTATACATCTATGGGGTTTCCGAACATATACATCTCTTCCTTCCTAATGGATCTTTGCTTTTTCCTTCTTAAAATTTTAATTGGCCTAGTTTATAGATAAATGGCAAATCTCTTTGAATATATTTTAAGGTCAATGGAATGCCATAATATATTCAGAAAAGATTAACTCTAGGGTTTCCTTTAGCTCGAATTCTGATAATATTATGCAAACTGCATATACATCTCATTTTGGCTAGTAAACTTTCTTGACTGGAGAGAGAATTATAGAATGCTAGACATAAAAGGGACTTTAGAGGTCCATCTGTTCAAAAGTATTTTATTTTGATACAAAGATTAAATTATTTTGCTCAAGGTTATAAAGCTGACATGAGAGATTAGGGATTAGCACGCCAGATCATCTGAATGCTAATTCCAATCCTACAATTCCTTTTTATCAACTCTATAATATCCAAAATAAAAAAAAATCCATTCTCAAATCAAAAAGAAACTTAATAGAAAATTTCAGTTAGAAACAACCTACCTTCTTGTCTCGGTTTTCCTATCAGTAAACACTGTTCCCTAAAAATAAAATTGTTTTTTTTTTTCCAAATTGCCTGTGACTTACTTCATGTCTTATAAGGTATAAATACATTTAAATCAAAGCTTCAATAGCTTAGGCCATTATTATTGTTTCAGACGCCTCTTTTTAAATAATGGGATTTCTTCTTTTTGTTTATAAAGATCCCTTCACCCCTGATGGCTAAAATTAATTCATGTTGTTTCTGTTGCCCTTATCTTTCTATTGCAAGCCTGAACTGACTCAGAGAATCCCGTCAAGTGCATTAGTATGCCCTCACCTCAGAGGACTCTGATGACTGCTCAGCATAATGAGGAGCAGGGTGTCTGGTCCTGGAGAGTTAATTGGAGTTGTCCGACCAAAATTTTGAAGCTTTATTTCCTGACCTTTTCTTAAATGAACATACATCTCAAGCCTACAGAGGAAAGGTAGTGGTTGGGGGAAGGGAGTGCAACAATCTGCTACTGAACTGTTGGGTGTTCTTCCTGAGTATAATTATACAGAACTTCCAATGCTCAGCTGGTTATATTATTCTTGCTATGTTACATAAAACTTAAGTTGAATTAACAGTCTCCTGATCTTTATGATAAGCTGAGGCACAGAACTAAGAGAGAAAAGGCAATAGGCAGAAAAGGAAAAGGTTTTGAGTCTATGTCTTTTGTAAAAACATCTACCTTTTCCTCCAACCATACTGGCCATTACTAAGAGCTAAAATCCAGGATTAGCCCTCAGTCCTAAAGTAACTCCATATTTCTGGACTTATTACTCCCTCTTTCTGCAACCTTACACTACTCTCAGCCTTCTTTTCATAGAATGAAGGAAAAAATACTAGCTTTTATTGAGTACTTACTGTATAGGCACTCTGCTAGGCATATTCACACACATGTCATTAATTCTCTCATTACCTTTGACTAGTAAGAATGATCAACTTTCTTTTCAAAGATTGAAAAACATAATCTTCCTAGAGAGAATAAATTGCTCGTTACCCAGTAAATGGTACTGAAATTCATAGTCTGAATCTATATCCCCTACTTTCATCATTTTATCATGCTGTCTTTCTTAGCAAAACGTCATATTAAGGGATTAAGTGTCACCATCCCAAAGAAAACTAGTAGGAAAATGAGTTACGGCTAACGGTGAATTTTAAGATAGTGCAATACTTCGGTAGAACAGATAACTTTGGAAGAGGGTTTCTTCTCCAACATTCTTCATATCACACGACCAATTACTCTGCTTACTCATAAGAACAGAGTAGCTTGGTGAGGCTTTGAAATAGTATTTCAAACTAATGTGAAGAATACATTGCTGGGATTCTGCCCCATTGGACCTTAAATAATAAAATATACTGTGAATAGCAGTTTAAGTATTTCAAGCACATCTAACCCATGTCTGTCTTTCATTCTTTAAAATATAGACAGAAAGGCATGCATGCATGCACACAAACCCACCCCACGATCATATATATACTTTGAGGGTCTGATCATTGTCAGGGAATCAGACATTGGGTTCTAATGCTATGAGACAGGTTATTCAAAGGCCTGGCTCTAATAGCTGTGTCAAGAAGAGTTCAAGGTTATGGAATGTGAAGGCAAGTAAATTCTGCATATTCTGTCAGGAGAAAACCAGCTTGACATGCCGATAGGTTTTACCTACCCCAATCTTCCACCCCACTTTCAACGGCCTTCTTACTTGATTCTTAACACATTCCAACAAATTCTAACTCTGACTCTAATCAGTTTTCATTTACAATTTGAAAATGGAGACTTTACAGACTGGAA
>NW_016867768.1:22036-25425 GCF_001698545.2 Rhinopithecus bieti | reverse complement strand
ATATTCCTATGCATGCATATTTATATATATATATAATTTCCAAAAGGACTAAAACAATGTGCTCTCAATTTTTTTCTCCCCTTCCCATGTTAAATAAATCAGAGCGATTAATAACTTGCTAGCTACATACCAGGTGCCAAGAAGGGGCACATGAATATAATGATACAAGACTTGGGGGAAATTGGAGTACAGGTTTTCCTTTAACCTTGGTCTTATCCTTACCTAATTATCCCACTCCACTTCAAGGAAACCCTACAGCTCGATAAACTTATGTGTGAATTAGAAAAAGGCATCTGGTGTCCTGGGCAGACATAACTCTAGTCTGGGGAACAAAGATTAGTAAACAGAGTAAAGCTAGATTTCAACCTGCACTGACTCCCTTGGCCAGAAACTCCTTTGAAAATAACAACCTCCTTAAAGGATGTGTGGCCCTCCCCTCATATCTCTTGCATGTTCTGAGGTTAATAAAAATTCACATGTACGCTAAAACTGTTAACAGAAAAACTAGACTTTGTAAAACATTTTAAAGAAGTTTATTCTGAACCTAATGAGTGACCATCATCCAGGAACCCAGTTTCTGGAACTCCTGAGAAAGTGCACCCAAGTTGGTCAGATTATAGTTTAGCTTTACCTATTTTAGGGAGTCAAGAGTTAAAAATAAAGACATCTATCAGTACGTGGAAGGTATACATTGGTTTTGCTCACAAAATTGGAATATCTTGAAGCAGGGGCTTGCAGGTTATGGACGGGTTCAGAGATTCTTATTTTATTTGTTTTAATGACAGGGAGTCTTGCTCTGTGGCCCAGGCTGGAGTGCAGTGGTGTGATCATAGCTCACTGCAGCCTGGAACTCCTTGGTTCAAGCGATTCTCCCTCCTCAGCCTCCCAAAGTACTGGGATTACAGGCATGAGCTATCTTGCCTGGCCAAGAGATTCTTTAAGTTGCAATTGGTTCAAGGAGTAAAGCTTTGTCTAAAAATTTTGGAGTTAGCAGAAAGGAATGTTTAAGATAATGAAGTCTGTTAACCAGTATACATTGGGTCAGAGTGACCCAAAGGGGTGCAAGACTTAATGCTTGTCTGGCACAGCCTTAGGTCCTGTTTATAATTTGGTACCTTATTGTCACAAAGAGTCTGTTTTGTTAGTCTTGTGTCTATTTTTTTTTATATATTTTTTTTCTTCTTTATTTGAGACAGAGTCTCACTCTGTCACCAGGCTGGAGTGCAGTGGCATGATCTTGGCTCACTGCAACCTCTGACTCCCTGGTTCAAGCAATTCTCCTGTCTCAACCTCCCGAGGAGCTGGGATTACAGGCATGCACCACCATGCCCAGCTAATTTTTGTATTATTTTTTAGTAGAGACGGGGTTTCACCATGTGGGTCAGGATGGTCTCAATCTGACCTCGTGATCAGCCCACCTCGGCTTCCCAAAGTGCTGGGATTACAGGCGTGAGCCACCGTGCCCAGCCTTGTTTCTATTTTATTTTAGCATTAATCGGGGTCAGTTGTTGTGCCTAAACTCCAAATGGGAGGGGTATAATGAGTTGTGTCCCACCTCCATTCCTGTCATGGCCAGGTATTTAGTTTTTCAGGTTTCTCTGGGGACCCTGGGGCCCAGAGAAGATCTGTTGAGTTGTTTGGAGAACTTAGGATTTTAGTTTTGGTTTAAAGACCAAGCAAAGTCACACGATCCTGGAAGTAAGCAGAGAGTTCCTGGTTCAAATGAATGGAGATCAAGGGTCAAGAAAGAGTGTCAGGGTCTGTCCCCATAATGGTACCCACGATGAAGGTGCATCAGTCAGGACGTAGCACAGAGAAAGACAGTGAGCAGCACCTGTTAGAGGCATTAATTCAGAAGCTCCCAGGTAGACAAAGGGCAATGACAAAGACCAGGATAATCCAACATGGCACCCAAGGAACCATCTCTCCTTTATATCCAAGAGCCCAGAGTCCCTCCTTCATATCTGGGAGAGAGAAACAAGAGACAGAAAACAGACAGAAACACTGCAAACAAGCAAACAAGAACTATTCACAGCATTGAACGAGACTGAGTTTAAACCCACGTCAAAGAGAGAGTTGATTTGTTTTTCTCTGCTAACCAGCAGGTTAGGACGTAAGAGGAAAAGCAAATTAATTCCAGAATAAATCAACTACATTGCTTTCTACCCATCCAGGTAGCACTGTAAATAATTTTTTGAGCTTATTTTTGTGAACCCAAAGGTATCTGAGAGAGGTCTTAATCGATTTGGAAAACTAATTTTGCCCATGACTCAGCCTTAGTAAGTCCTGATGACAAGTGCTCAAGGTGGTCGGGGTTCAGCTTGGTTTTATACATTTTAGGTAGACTTGAGACATCAATCAGTATGTGTAAGATGTACATTGGTTTGGTCCAGAAAGGCGGGAAAACTTGAATTGGGACTTCCAGGTCATAGGTAGATAACAGACAAAAGGTTGCATTCTTTGAATCCTTCAATGTCCTTTCACTGAATACACGTTTTAGTCGGACTCAGTGAATCTGCATTTTTACAGTAACAATAGGGCAGAGGAAGCAATCAGATATGCATTTGTCTCAGGTGAGCCTTAGGGGGATGACTTTTGTCCAGCACCTGTGAAGATAAGCAATCAGCTTACATTGCCAGGGTGAAATTCAACACAGCTGTTTTACGGTGACGCTATGGAGGCCCACAAGGAATTTCCATGTGGGAAAATTGTGACGTAGCTTTTCTATCTTTATAGTTGCCTTATTTAGGAATAAAATGGCAGGCAGGTGTGCCTCATGTAGTTCCTGGCTTCACTTTTCCCTTGGCTTGGTGATTTGGGGGTTCCAAGATTTATTTTCGTTTCACATATGTAATGTCATGGGTATAGTCTGGCAAAGCATTAACAGAGATGTGTAGTCAAACAGTGATAAGAATAAGTGTCTCATCTTTGAACATCTTCTTTGTAGTCTGACATATGGGAATTATTAGGATAACAAGGAAACAGTGTATACTTAATTGCAAGAAAAGAGATGTGTCAAGGTGGGGAAGAAAGGTCAGCAGAGGACTGGATGTGGTGGGATAACTCAAATGTCAAGCCTTATTCCAGAGAGATGATCTTTCTGAAGTGCTGGGACCGGTCACAATTGTCCTTCCTCCTCTACCTCCCAAGAGTGCCCCTCATGATTTACAAGAAGTTTGCGCAGGCCGGGCGCGGTGGCTCAAGCCTGTCATCCCAGCACTTTGGGAGGCCGAGACGGGCGGATCACGAGGTCAGGAGATGGAGACCATCCTGGCTAACACGGTGAAACCCCATCTCTACTAAAAAATACCAAAAACTAGCCGGGCGAGGTGGCGGGCGCCTGTAGTCCCAGCTACTCGGGAGGCTGAGGCAGGAGAATGGCGTGAAAC